>NW_027507067.1:0-159090 GCF_052324685.1 Brachyhypopomus gauderio | reverse complement strand
TTTGTCCTAGCTCAAACAGCTTGGTTTATGTGATGGAATTGCTTGAAAGATGTTGGAGGCTGTGATCTTGCTGAAGAGAGTTCATGTCTCTGGTGTGGTGTGCCCATGAGCTTTGGAGAAGTATCTTCTGTGTTGAGACATGGCTGCTTAGAGACATGGGCACGATTTTCAACACAGGTGGCTTTAAAAGTGTCATGAAAGGTGCCAATCATTGTGATTGTAAAAATATTCTTGTGACTCTTTAGCGCATGAGAATGGTCAGTGGTATTGGAAGCCAAACTCTAAAGATGTTGCTGGAGAAATATGCTGCCCTTGCCACCTGTAAATAACGTTACCAGAGTGAAGCACCTGTGTGGTTCTAGACAGCTCACATGGGTTGTGAAGCAGGCGACTCTGAAGGTCACACAGCAGGAATTTGAATTCTTTAAGACTCTAGATTGTGGAATGGAAAGCATAACGGAAGTAGCCTAGCTGCATGACGGAAGAATGATAAGAATAATGTATTGCAAAGACTAATCAGCTTAATAAATGATTAAACATGTGCATTTTGCTATATTGTGGTTTGCACTGGAGTAAAAGTTGATAGACATATGGGTTCTTAAAAGAATAACAGACATAATTGAGGTTGGTGGAATATGGTAGCACACAGGGTAAACAAGTAGGAGCTTTTAATGATGTTGAATTTATCCATAAAACTCTTATATGAACAGGTGTTATGAGATGGCGACACACACATGGCGGGGAGTGACAACGACTGTACAGTCACATAAACAGACACAAGGCAAGCTAAACTAAATGATACTAACAATTACACACGTATTTAATAATTGTACAACCTAACCATCATAAACCTATCTTTTAACTGAGCCGCGCTGGGGCCTCATGGGTAATTTGCCTCGGTCCAATGGGGCATTCCCCACTTACCCATGCGCCCCCGTGGCTGCGCTATTCATCTGTATTACGTTACGATAATGTACAATTATTTTAAATATGTCTGTAATTATGTGTGCCATTTAGTTTACCTTGCCCTGTGTCTGTTTATGTTACTGAAATGTTTTATTTTGTAGATTATTAAAAGAATAATCAAAAGGAGGCTGTGCCCTTAGGCTATAGGCATTTTACCAAGGCAACGGGACAACAAATCAAGTCAAAACAATTAGTTTTTCAAATTAAAGCGACACTCGTGCGTTTTTGTAAATCTACAAATTAAAAGGGAGACGGACTTGATTGTAGTCACTGGAAAACAGCTGCACACACGGTCGATATGTGAAAACTCCGCCTTTTATTTAAATTACACATAAAAGATATATAAGAACACGTCTAATGACATGGCGACACAAACATGGCGGGAGTGACAACGACTGTACAGTCACATAAACAGACACAAGGCAAGCTAAACTAAATGATACTAACAATTACACACGTATTTAATAATTGTACAACCTAACCATCATAAACCTATCTTTTAACTGAGCCGCGCTGGGGCCTCATGGGTAATTTGCCTCGGTCCAATGGGGCATTCCCCACTTACCCATGCGCCCCCGTGGCTGCGCTATTCGTCTGTATTACGTTACGATAATGTACAATTATTTTAAATATGTCTGTAATTATGTGTGCCATTTAGTTTACCTTGCCCTGTGTCTGTTTATGTTACTGAAATGTTTTATTTTGTAGATTATTAAAAGAATAATCAAAAGGAGGCCGTGCCCTTAGGCTATAGGCATTTTACCAAGGCAACGGGACAACAAATCAAGACAAAACAATTCGTTTTTCAAATTAAAGCGACACTCGTGCATTTTTGTTCATTTACAAATTAAATAGTGTTAACTTTCTAACCTCTAAAGTTTGTCATTTTGATAAAGTCTGTGCCTTTGTAATGAGTTTTTGACATCTACAAAACTGTTCTAAACAGGTATAGTGAGAATACATTTCACATTTTCTTCTTTTTATAGAATGACCAATGATAATTATTATCGTTTTTGAAGTATACGTGTCCTGAGGACTGTTGTAAGATGACTGGATATAATGTAATAAGAAATATAATTAGTGAACAGTATATGGACTATTCATGGGTTATTTATGGCTTTGTATGTAGACTTTATGGTCTCTTTGGATCAGGAACTTGTGAATGTTTGTCCTAGCCCAAACAGCTTGGTTTATGTGATGGAATTGCTTGAAAGATGTTGGAGGCTGTGATCTTGCTGAAGAGAGTTCATGTCTCTGGTGTGGTGTGCCCATGAGCTTTGGAGAAGTATCTTCTGTGTTGAGACATGGCTGCTTAGAGACATGGGCACGATTTTCAACACAGGTGGCTTTAAAAGTGTCATGAAAGGTGCCAATCATTGTGATTGTAAAAATATGCTTGTGACTCTTTAGCGCATGAGAATGGTCAGTGGTATTGGAAGCCAAACTCTAAAGATGTTGCTGGAGAAATATGCTGCCCTTGCCACCTGTAAATAATGTTATCAGAGTGAAGCACCTGTGTGGTTCTAGACAGCTCACATGGGTTGTGAAGCAGGCGACTCTGAAGGTCACACAGCAGGAATTTGAATTCTTTAAGACTCTAGATTGTGGAATGGAAAGCATAACGGAAGTAGCCTAGCTGCATGACGGAAGAATGATAAGAATAATGTATTGCAAAGACTAATCAGCTTAATAAATGATTAAACATGTGCATTTTGCTATATTGTGGTTTGCACTGGAGTAAAAGTTGGTAGACAAGTGCTTTCTTAAAAGGATGACATACATCATTGTGGTGTGTGGAATATTGCAGCACACATGCTCTATATGCAGGAGCCTTTGCTGATATTCTACTTATGGACTACTCATGGGTTATGTATGGCTTTGTATGTAGACTTTATGGTCTCTTTGGATCAGGAACTTGTGAATGTTTGTCCTAGCTCAAACAGCTTGGTTTATGTGATGGAATTGCTTGAAAGATGTTGGAGGCTGTGATCTTGCTGAAGAGAGTTCATGTCTCTGGTGTGGTGTGCCCATGAGCTTTGGAGAAGTATCTTCTGTGTTGAGACATGGCTGCTTAGAGACATGGGCACGATTTTCAACACAGGTGGCTTTAAAAGTGTCATGAAAGGTGCCAATCATTGTGATTGTAAAAATATGCTTGTGACTCTTTAGCGCATGAGAATGGTCAGTGGTATTGGAAGCCAAACTCTAAAGATGTTGCTGGAGAAATATGCTGCCCTTGCCACCTGTAAATAATGTTATCAGAGTGAAGCACCTGTGTGGTTCTAGACAGCTCACATGGGTTGTGAAGCAGGCGACTCTGAAGGTCACACAGCAGGAATTTGAATTCTTTAAGACTCTAGATTGTGGAATGGAAAGCATAACGGAAGTAGCCTAGCTGCATGACGGAAGAATGATAAGAATAATGTATTGCAAAGACTAATCAGCTTAATAAATGATTAAACATGTGCATTTTGCTATATTGTGGTTTGCACTGGAGTAAAAGTTGGTAGACAAGTGCTTTCTTAAAAGGATGACATACATCATTGTGGTGTGTGGAATATTGCAGCACACATGCTCTATATGCAGGAGCCTTTGCTGATATTCTACTTATGGACTACTCATGGGTTATGTATGGCTTTGTATGTAGACTTTATGGTCTCTTTGGATCAGGAACTTGTGAATGTTTGTCCTAGCTCAAACAGCTTGGTTTATGTGATGGAATTGCTTGAAAGATGTTGGAGGCTGTGATCTTGCTGAAGAGAGTTCATGTCTCTGGTGTGGTGTGCCCATGAGCTTTGGAGAAGTATCTTCTGTGTTGAGACATGGCTGCTTAGAGACATGGGCACGATTTTCAACACAGGTGGCTTTAAAAGTGTCATGAAAGGTGCCAATCATTGTGATTGTAAAAATATGCTTGTGACTCTTTAGCGCATGAGAATGGTCAGTGGTATTGGAAGCCAAACTCTAAAGATGTTGCTGGAGAAATATGCTGCCCTTGCCACCTGTAAATAATGTTATCAGAGTGAAGCACCTGTGTGGTTCTAGACAGCTCACATGGGTTGTGAAGCAGGCGACTCTGAAGGTCACACAGCAGGAATTTGAATTCTTTAAGACTCTAGATTGTGGAATGGAAAGCATAACGGAAGTAGCCTAGCTGCATGACGGAAGAATGATAAGAATAATGTATTGCAAAGACTAATCAGCTTAATAAATGATTAAACATGTGCATTTTGCTATATTGTGGTTTGCACTGGAGTAAAAGTTGGTAGACAAGTGCTTTCTTAAAAGGATGACATACATCATTGTGGTGTGTGGAATATTGCAGCACACATGCTCTATATGCAGGAGCCTTTGCTGATATTCTACTTATGGACTACTCATGGGTTATGTATGGCTTTGTATGTAGACTTTATGGTCTCTTTGGATCAGGAACTTGTGAATGTTTGTCCTAGCTCAAACAGCTTGGTTTATGTGATGGAATTGCTTGAAAGATGTTGGAGGCTGTGATCTTGCTGAAGAGAGTTCATGTCTCTGGTGTGGTGTGCCCATGAGCTTTGGAGAAGTATCTTCTGTGTTGAGACATGGCTGCTTAGAGACATGGGCACGATTTTCAACACAGGTGGCTTTAAAAGTGTCATGAAAGGTGCCAATCATTGTGATTGTAAAAATATGCTTGTGACTCTTTAGCGCATGAGAATGGTCAGTGGTATTGGAAGCCAAACTCTAAAGATGTTGCTGGAGAAATATGCTGCCCTTGCCACCTGTAAATAATGTTATCAGAGTGAAGCACCTGTGTGGTTCTAGACAGCTCACATGGGTTGTGAAGCAGGCGACTCTGAAGGTCACACAGCAGGAATTTGAATTCTTTAAGACTCTAGATTGTGGAATGGAAAGCATAACGGAAGTAGCCTAGCTGCATGACGGAAGAATGATAAGAATAATGTATTGCAAAGACTAATCAGCTTAATAAATGATTAAACATGTGCATTTTGCTATATTGTGGTTTGCACTGGAGTAAAAGTTGGTAGACAAGTGCTTTCTTAAAAGGATGACATACATCATAGTGGTGTGTGGAATATTGCAGCACACATGCTCTATATGCAGGAGCCTTTGCTGATATTCTACTTATGGACTACTCATGGGTTATGTATGGCTTTGTATGTAGACTTTATGGTCTCTTTGGATCAGGAACTTGTGAATGTTTGTCCTAGCTCAAACAGCTTGGTTTATGTGATGGAATTGCTTGAAAGATGTTGGAGGCTGTGATCTTGCTGAAGAGAGTTCATGTCTCTGGTGTGGTGTGCCCATGAGCTTTGGAGAAGTATCTTCTGTGTTGAGACATGGCTGCTTAGAGACATGGGCACGATTTTCAACACAGGTGGCTTTAAAAGTGTCATGAAAGGTGCCAATCATTGTGATTGTAAAAATATGCTTGTGACTCTTTAGCGCATGAGAATGGTCAGTGGTATTGGAAGCCAAACTCTAAAGATGTTGCTGGAGAAATATGCTGCCCTTGCCACCTGTAAATAATGTTATCAGAGTGAAGCACCTGTGTGGTTCTAGACAGCTCACATGGGTTGTGAAGCAGGCGACTCTGAAGGTCACACAGCAGGAATTTGAATTCTTTAAGACTCTAGATTGTGGAATGGAAAGCATAACGGAAGTAGCCTAGCTGCATGACGGAAGAATGATAAGAATAATGTATTGCAAAGACTAATCAGCTTAATAAATGATTAAACATGTGCATTTTGCTATATTGTGGTTTGCACTGGAGTAAAAGTTGGTAGACAAGTGCTTTCTTAAAAGGATGACATACATCATTGTGGTGTGTGGAATATTGCAGCACACATGCTCTATATGCAGGAGCCTTTGCTGATATTCTACTTATGGACTACTCATGGGTTATGTATGGCTTTGTATGTAGACTTTATGGTCTCTTTGGATCAGGAACTTGTGAATGTTTGTCCTAGCTCAAACAGCTTGGTTTATGTGATGGAATTGCTTGAAAGATGTTGGAGGCTGTGATCTTGCTGAAGAGAGTTCATGTCTCTGGTGTGGTGTGCCCATGAGCTTTGGAGAAGTATCTTCTGTGTTGAGACATGGCTGCTTAGAGACATGGGCACGATTTTCAACACAGGTGGCTTTAAAAGTGTCATGAAAGGTGCCAATCATTGTGATTGTAAAAATATGCTTGTGACTCTTTAGCGCATGAGAATGGTCAGTGGTATTGGAAGCCAAACTCTAAAGATGTTGCTGGAGAAATATGCTGCCCTTGCCACCTGTAAATAATGTTATCAGAGTGAAGCACCTGTGTGGTTCTAGACAGCTCACATGGGTTGTGAAGCAGGCGACTCTGAAGGTCACACAGCAGGAATTTGAATTCTTTAAGACTCTAGATTGTGGAATGGAAAGCATAACGGAAGTAGCCTAGCTGCATGACGGAAGAATGATAAGAATAATGTATTGCAAAGACTAATCAGCTTAATAAATGATTAAACATGTGCATTTTGCTATATTGTGGTTTGCACTGGAGTAAAAGTTGGTAGACAAGTGCTTTCTTAAAAGGATGACATACATCATTGTGGTGTGTGGAATATTGCAGCACACATGCTCTATATGCAGGAGCCTTTGCTGATATTCTACTTATGGACTACTCATGGGTTATGTATGGCTTTGTATGTAGACTTTATGGTCTCTTTGGATCAGGAACTTGTGAATGTTTGTCCTAGCTCAAACAGCTTGGTTTATGTGATGGAATTGCTTGAAAGATGTTGGAGGCTGTGATCTTGCTGAAGAGAGTTCATGTCTCTGGTGTGGTGTGCCCATGAGCTTTGGAGAAGTATCTTCTGTGTTGAGACATGGCTGCTTAGAGACATGGGCACGATTTTCAACACAGGTGGCTTTAAAAGTGTCATGAAAGGTGCCAATCATTGTGATTGTAAAAATATTCTTGTGACTCTTTAGCGCATGAGAATGGTCAGTGGTATTGGAAGCCAAACTCTAAAGATGTTGCTGGAGAAATATGCTGCCCTTGCCACCTGTAAATAACGTTACCAGAGTGAAGCACCTGTGTGGTTCTAGACAGCTCACATGGGTTGTGAAGCAGGCGACTCTGAAGGTCACACAGCAGGAATTTGAATTCTTTAAGACTCTAGATTGTGGAATGGAAAGCATAACGGAAGTAGCCTAGCTGCATGACGGAAGAATGATAAGAATAATGTATTGCAAAGACTAATCAGCTTAATAAATGATTAAACATGTGCATTTTGCTATATTGTGGTTTGCACTGGAGTAAAAGTTGATAGACATATGGGTTCTTAAAAGAATAACAGACATAATTGAGGTTGGTGGAATATGGTAGCACACAGGGTAAACAAGTAGGAGCTTTTAATGATGTTGAATTTATCCATAAAACTCTTATATGAACAGGTGTTATGAGATGGCGACACACACATGGCGGGAGTGACAACGACTGTACAGTCACATAAACAGACACAAGGCAAGCTAAACTAAATGATACTAACAATTACACACGTATTTAATAATTGTACAACCTAACCATCATAAACCTATCTTTTAACTGAGCCGCGCTGGGGCCTCATGGGTAATTTGCCTCGGTCCAATGGGGCATTCCCCACTTACCCATGCGCCCCCGTGGCTGCGCTATTCATCTGTATTACGTTACGATAATGTACAATTATTTTAAATATGTCTGTAATTATGTGTGCCATTTAGTTTACCTTGCCCTGTGTCTGTTTATGTTACTGAAATGTTTTATTTTGTAGATTATTAAAAGAATAATCAAAAGGAGGCTGTGCCCTTAGGCTATAGGCATTTTACCAAGGCAACGGGACAACAAATCAAGTCAAAACAATTAGTTTTTCAAATTAAAGCGACACTCGTGCGTTTTTGTAAATCTACAAATTAAAAGGGAGACGGACTTGATTGTAGTCACTGGAAAACAGCTGCACACACGGTCGATATGTGAAAACTCCGCCTTTTATTTAAATTACACATAAAAGATATATAAGAACACGTCTAATGACATGGCGACACAAACATGGCGGGAGTGACAACGACTGTACAGTCACATAAACAGACACAAGGCAAGCTAAACTAAATGATACTAACAATTACACACGTATTTAATAATTGTACAACCTAACCATCATAAACCTATCTTTTAACTGAGCCGCGCTGGGGCCTCATGGGTAATTTGCCTCGGTCCAATGGGGCATTCCCCACTTACCCATGCGCCCCCGTGGCTGCGCTATTCGTCTGTATTACGTTACGATAATGTACAATTATTTTAAATATGTCTGTAATTATGTGTGCCATTTAGTTTACCTTGCCCTGTGTCTGTTTATGTTACTGAAATGTTTTATTTTGTAGATTATTAAAAGAATAATCAAAAGGAGGCCGTGCCCTTAGGCTATAGGCATTTTACCAAGGCAACGGGACAACAAATCAAGACAAAACAATTCGTTTTTCAAATTAAAGCGACACTCGTGCATTTTTGTTCATTTACAAATTAAATAGTGTTAACTTTCTAACCTCTAAAGTTTGTCATTTTGATAAAGTCTGTGCCTTTGTAATGAGTTTTGACATCTACAAAACTGTTCTAAACAGGTATAGTGAGAATACATTTCACATTTTCTTCTTTTTATAGAATGACCAATGATAATTATTATCGTTTTTGAAGTATACGTGTCCTGAGGACTGTTGTAAGATGACTGGATATAATGTAATAAGAAATATAATTAGTGAACAGTATATGGACTATTCATGGGTTATTTATGGCTTTGTATGTAGACTTTATGGTCTCTTTGGATCAGGAACTTGTGAATGTTTGTCCTAGCCCAAACAGCTTGGTTTATGTGATGGAATTGCTTGAAAGATGTTGGAGGCTGTGATCTTGCTGAAGAGAGTTCATGTCTCTGGTGTGGTGTGCCCATGAGCTTTGGAGAAGTATCTTCTGTGTTGAGACATGGCTGCTTAGAGACATGGGCACGATTTTCAACACAGGTGGCTTTAAAAGTGTCATGAAAGGTGCCAATCATTGTGATTGTAAAAATATGCTTGTGACTCTTTAGCGCATGAGAATGGTCAGTGGTATTGGAAGCCAAACTCTAAAGATGTTGCTGGAGAAATATGCTGCCCTTGCCACCTGTAAATAATGTTATCAGAGTGAAGCACCTGTGTGGTTCTAGACAGCTCACATGGGTTGTGAAGCAGGCGACTCTGAAGGTCACACAGCAGGAATTTGAATTCTTTAAGACTCTAGATTGTGGAATGGAAAGCATAACGGAAGTAGCCTAGCTGCATGACGGAAGAATGATAAGAATAATGTATTGCAAAGACTAATCAGCTTAATAAATGATTAAACATGTGCATTTTGCTATATTGTGGTTTGCACTGGAGTAAAAGTTGGTAGACAAGTGCTTTCTTAAAAGGATGACATACATCATTGTGGTGTGTGGAATATTGCAGCACACATGCTCTATATGCAGGAGCCTTTGCTGATATTCTACTTATGGACTACTCATGGGTTATGTATGGCTTTGTATGTAGACTTTATGGTCTCTTTGGATCAGGAACTTGTGAATGTTTGTCCTAGCTCAAACAGCTTGGTTTATGTGATGGAATTGCTTGAAAGATGTTGGAGGCTGTGATCTTGCTGAAGAGAGTTCATGTCTCTGGTGTGGTGTGCCCATGAGCTTTGGAGAAGTATCTTCTGTGTTGAGACATGGCTGCTTAGAGACATGGGCACGATTTTCAACACAGGTGGCTTTAAAAGTGTCATGAAAGGTGCCAATCATTGTGATTGTAAAAATATGCTTGTGACTCTTTAGCGCATGAGAATGGTCAGTGGTATTGGAAGCCAAACTCTAAAGATGTTGCTGGAGAAATATGCTGCCCTTGCCACCTGTAAATAATGTTATCAGAGTGAAGCACCTGTGTGGTTCTAGACAGCTCACATGGGTTGTGAAGCAGGCGACTCTGAAGGTCACACAGCAGGAATTTGAATTCTTTAAGACTCTAGATTGTGGAATGGAAAGCATAACGGAAGTAGCCTAGCTGCATGACGGAAGAATGATAAGAATAATGTATTGCAAAGACTAATCAGCTTAATAAATGATTAAACATGTGCATTTTGCTATATTGTGGTTTGCACTGGAGTAAAAGTTGGTAGACAAGTGCTTTCTTAAAAGGATGACATACATCATTGTGGTGTGTGGAATATTGCAGCACACATGCTCTATATGCAGGAGCCTTTGCTGATATTCTACTTATGGACTACTCATGGGTTATGTATGGCTTTGTATGTAGACTTTATGGTCTCTTTGGATCAGGAACTTGTGAATGTTTGTCCTAGCTCAAACAGCTTGGTTTATGTGATGGAATTGCTTGAAAGATGTTGGAGGCTGTGATCTTGCTGAAGAGAGTTCATGTCTCTGGTGTGGTGTGCCCATGAGCTTTGGAGAAGTATCTTCTGTGTTGAGACATGGCTGCTTAGAGACATGGGCACGATTTTCAACACAGGTGGCTTTAAAAGTGTCATGAAAGGTGCCAATCATTGTGATTGTAAAAATATGCTTGTGACTCTTTAGCGCATGAGAATGGTCAGTGGTATTGGAAGCCAAACTCTAAAGATGTTGCTGGAGAAATATGCTGCCCTTGCCACCTGTAAATAATGTTATCAGAGTGAAGCACCTGTGTGGTTCTAGACAGCTCACATGGGTTGTGAAGCAGGCGACTCTGAAGGTCACACAGCAGGAATTTGAATTCTTTAAGACTCTAGATTGTGGAATGGAAAGCATAACGGAAGTAGCCTAGCTGCATGACGGAAGAATGATAAGAATAATGTATTGCAAAGACTAATCAGCTTAATAAATGATTAAACATGTGCATTTTGCTATATTGTGGTTTGCACTGGAGTAAAAGTTGGTAGACAAGTGCTTTCTTAAAAGGATGACATACATCATTGTGGTGTGTGGAATATTGCAGCACACATGCTCTATATGCAGGAGCCTTTGCTGATATTCTACTTATGGACTACTCATGGGTTATGTATGGCTTTGTATGTAGACTTTATGGTCTCTTTGGATCAGGAACTTGTGAATGTTTGTCCTAGCTCAAACAGCTTGGTTTATGTGATGGAATTGCTTGAAAGATGTTGGAGGCTGTGATCTTGCTGAAGAGAGTTCATGTCTCTGGTGTGGTGTGCCCATGAGCTTTGGAGAAGTATCTTCTGTGTTGAGACATGGCTGCTTAGAGACATGGGCACGATTTTCAACACAGGTGGCTTTAAAAGTGTCATGAAAGGTGCCAATCATTGTGATTGTAAAAATATGCTTGTGACTCTTTAGCGCATGAGAATGGTCAGTGGTATTGGAAGCCAAACTCTAAAGATGTTGCTGGAGAAATATGCTGCCCTTGCCACCTGTAAATAATGTTATCAGAGTGAAGCACCTGTGTGGTTCTAGACAGCTCACATGGGTTGTGAAGCAGGCGACTCTGAAGGTCACACAGCAGGAATTTGAATTCTTTAAGACTCTAGATTGTGGAATGGAAAGCATAACGGAAGTAGCCTAGCTGCATGACGGAAGAATGATAAGAATAATGTATTGCAAAGACTAATCAGCTTAATAAATGATTAAACATGTGCATTTTGCTATATTGTGGTTTGCACTGGAGTAAAAGTTGGTAGACAAGTGCTTTCTTAAAAGGATGACATACATCATTGTGGTGTGTGGAATATTGCAGCACACATGCTCTATATGCAGGAGCCTTTGCTGATATTCTACTTATGGACTACTCATGGGTTATGTATGGCTTTGTATGTAGACTTTATGGTCTCTTTGGATCAGGAACTTGTGAATGTTTGTCCTAGCTCAAACAGCTTGGTTTATGTGATGGAATTGCTTGAAAGATGTTGGAGGCTGTGATCTTGCTGAAGAGAGTTCATGTCTCTGGTGTGGTGTGCCCATGAGCTTTGGAGAAGTATCTTCTGTGTTGAGACATGGCTGCTTAGAGACATGGGCACGATTTTCAACACAGGTGGCTTTAAAAGTGTCATGAAAGGTGCCAATCATTGTGATTGTAAAAATATTCTTGTGACTCTTTAGCGCATGAGAATGGTCAGTGGTATTGGAAGCCAAACTCTAAAGATGTTGCTGGAGAAATATGCTGCCCTTGCCACCTGTAAATAACGTTACCAGAGTGAAGCACCTGTGTGGTTCTAGACAGCTCACATGGGTTGTGAAGCAGGCGACTCTGAAGGTCACACAGCAGGAATTTGAATTCTTTAAGACTCTAGATTGTGGAATGGAAAGCATAACGGAAGTAGCCTAGCTGCATGACGGAAGAATGATAAGAATAATGTATTGCAAAGACTAATCAGCTTAATAAATGATTAAACATGTGCATTTTGCTATATTGTGGTTTGCACTGGAGTAAAAGTTGATAGACATATGGGTTCTTAAAAGAATAACAGACATAATTGAGGTTGGTGGAATATGGTAGCACACAGGGTAAACAAGTAGGAGCTTTTAATGATGTTGAATTTATCCATAAAACTCTTATATGAACAGGTGTTATGAGATGGCGACACACACATGGCGGGAGTGACAACGACTGTACAGTCACATAAACAGACACAAGGCAAGCTAAACTAAATGATACTAACAATTACACACGTATTTAATAATTGTACAACCTAACCATCATAAACCTATCTTTTAACTGAGCCGCGCTGGGGCCTCATGGGTAATTTGCCTCGGTCCAATGGGGCATTCCCCACTTACCCATGCGCCCCCGTGGCTGCGCTATTCATCTGTATTACGTTACGATAATGTACAATTATTTTAAATATGTCTGTAATTATGTGTGCCATTTAGTTTACCTTGCCCTGTGTCTGTTTATGTTACTGAAATGTTTTATTTTGTAGATTATTAAAAGAATAATCAAAAGGAGGCTGTGCCCTTAGGCTATAGGCATTTTACCAAGGCAACGGGACAACAAATCAAGTCAAAACAATTAGTTTTTCAAATTAAAGCGACACTCGTGCGTTTTTGTAAATCTACAAATTAAAAGGGAGACGGACTTGATTGTAGTCACTGGAAAACAGCTGCACACACGGTCGATATGTGAAAACTCCGCCTTTTATTTAAATTACACATAAAAGATATATAAGAACACGTCTAATGACATGGCGACACAAACATGGCGGGAGTGACAACGACTGTACAGTCACATAAACAGACACAAGGCAAGCTAAACTAAATGATACTAACAATTACACACGTATTTAATAATTGTACAACCTAACCATCATAAACCTATCTTTTAACTGAGCCGCGCTGGGGCCTCATGGGTAATTTGCCTCGGTCCAATGGGGCATTCCCCACTTACCCATGCGCCCCCGTGGCTGCGCTATTCGTCTGTATTACGTTACGATAATGTACAATTATTTTAAATATGTCTGTAATTATGTGTGCCATTTAGTTTACCTTGCCCTGTGTCTGTTTATGTTACTGAAATGTTTTATTTTGTAGATTATTAAAAGAATAATCAAAAGGAGGCCGTGCCCTTAGGCTATAGGCATTTTACCAAGGCAACGGGACAACAAATCAAGACAAAACAATTCGTTTTTCAAATTAAAGCGACACTCGTGCATTTTTGTTCATTTACAAATTAAATAGTGTTAACTTTCTAACCTCTAAAGTTTGTCATTTTGATAAAGTCTGTGCCTTTGTAATGAGTTTTGACATCTACAAAACTGTTCTAAACAGGTATAGTGAGAATACATTTCACATTTTCTTCTTTTTATAGAATGACCAATGATAATTATTATCGTTTTTGAAGTATACGTGTCCTGAGGACTGTTGTAAGATGACTGGATATAATGTAATAAGAAATATAATTAGTGAACAGTATATGGACTATTCATGGGTTATTTATGGCTTTGTATGTAGACTTTATGGTCTCTTTGGATCAGGAACTTGTGAATGTTTGTCCTAGCCCAAACAGCTTGGTTTATGTGATGGAATTGCTTGAAAGATGTTGGAGGCTGTGATCTTGCTGAAGAGAGTTCATGTCTCTGGTGTGGTGTGCCCATGAGCTTTGGAGAAGTATCTTCTGTGTTGAGACATGGCTGCTTAGAGACATGGGCACGATTTTCAACACAGGTGGCTTTAAAAGTGTCATGAAAGGTGCCAATCATTGTGATTGTAAAAATATGCTTGTGACTCTTTAGCGCATGAGAATGGTCAGTGGTATTGGAAGCCAAACTCTAAAGATGTTGCTGGAGAAATATGCTGCCCTTGCCACCTGTAAATAATGTTATCAGAGTGAAGCACCTGTGTGGTTCTAGACAGCTCACATGGGTTGTGAAGCAGGCGACTCTGAAGGTCACACAGCAGGAATTTGAATTCTTTAAGACTCTAGATTGTGGAATGGAAAGCATAACGGAAGTAGCCTAGCTGCATGACGGAAGAATGATAAGAATAATGTATTGCAAAGACTAATCAGCTTAATAAATGATTAAACATGTGCATTTTGCTATATTGTGGTTTGCACTGGAGTAAAAGTTGGTAGACAAGTGCTTTCTTAAAAGGATGACATACATCATTGTGGTGTGTGGAATATTGCAGCACACATGCTCTATATGCAGGAGCCTTTGCTGATATTCTACTTATGGACTACTCATGGGTTATGTATGGCTTTGTATGTAGACTTTATGGTCTCTTTGGATCAGGAACTTGTGAATGTTTGTCCTAGCTCAAACAGCTTGGTTTATGTGATGGAATTGCTTGAAAGATGTTGGAGGCTGTGATCTTGCTGAAGAGAGTTCATGTCTCTGGTGTGGTGTGCCCATGAGCTTTGGAGAAGTATCTTCTGTGTTGAGACATGGCTGCTTAGAGACATGGGCACGATTTTCAACACAGGTGGCTTTAAAAGTGTCATGAAAGGTGCCAATCATTGTGATTGTAAAAATATGCTTGTGACTCTTTAGCGCATGAGAATGGTCAGTGGTATTGGAAGCCAAACTCTAAAGATGTTGCTGGAGAAATATGCTGCCCTTGCCACCTGTAAATAATGTTATCAGAGTGAAGCACCTGTGTGGTTCTAGACAGCTCACATGGGTTGTGAAGCAGGCGACTCTGAAGGTCACACAGCAGGAATTTGAATTCTTTAAGACTCTAGATTGTGGAATGGAAAGCATAACGGAAGTAGCCTAGCTGCATGACGGAAGAATGATAAGAATAATGTATTGCAAAGACTAATCAGCTTAATAAATGATTAAACATGTGCATTTTGCTATATTGTGGTTTGCACTGGAGTAAAAGTTGGTAGACAAGTGCTTTCTTAAAAGGATGACATACATCATTGTGGTGTGTGGAATATTGCAGCACACATGCTCTATATGCAGGAGCCTTTGCTGATATTCTACTTATGGACTACTCATGGGTTATGTATGGCTTTGTATGTAGACTTTATGGTCTCTTTGGATCAGGAACTTGTGAATGTTTGTCCTAGCTCAAACAGCTTGGTTTATGTGATGGAATTGCTTGAAAGATGTTGGAGGCTGTGATCTTGCTGAAGAGAGTTCATGTCTCTGGTGTGGTGTGCCCATGAGCTTTGGAGAAGTATCTTCTGTGTTGAGACATGGCTGCTTAGAGACATGGGCACGATTTTCAACACAGGTGGCTTTAAAAGTGTCATGAAAGGTGCCAATCATTGTGATTGTAAAAATATGCTTGTGACTCTTTAGCGCATGAGAATGGTCAGTGGTATTGGAAGCCAAACTCTAAAGATGTTGCTGGAGAAATATGCTGCCCTTGCCACCTGTAAATAATGTTATCAGAGTGAAGCACCTGTGTGGTTCTAGACAGCTCACATGGGTTGTGAAGCAGGCGACTCTGAAGGTCACACAGCAGGAATTTGAATTCTTTAAGACTCTAGATTGTGGAATGGAAAGCATAACGGAAGTAGCCTAGCTGCATGACGGAAGAATGATAAGAATAATGTATTGCAAAGACTAATCAGCTTAATAAATGATTAAACATGTGCATTTTGCTATATTGTGGTTTGCACTGGAGTAAAAGTTGGTAGACAAGTGCTTTCTTAAAAGGATGACATACATCATTGTGGTGTGTGGAATATTGCAGCACACATGCTCTATATGCAGGAGCCTTTGCTGATATTCTACTTATGGACTACTCATGGGTTATGTATGGCTTTGTATGTAGACTTTATGGTCTCTTTGGATCAGGAACTTGTGAATGTTTGTCCTAGCTCAAACAGCTTGGTTTATGTGATGGAATTGCTTGAAAGATGTTGGAGGCTGTGATCTTGCTGAAGAGAGTTCATGTCTCTGGTGTGGTGTGCCCATGAGCTTTGGAGAAGTATCTTCTGTGTTGAGACATGGCTGCTTAGAGACATGGGCACGATTTTCAACACAGGTGGCTTTAAAAGTGTCATGAAAGGTGCCAATCATTGTGATTGTAAAAATATTCTTGTGACTCTTTAGCGCATGAGAATGGTCAGTGGTATTGGAAGCCAAACTCTAAAGATGTTGCTGGAGAAATATGCTGCCCTTGCCACCTGTAAATAACGTTACCAGAGTGAAGCACCTGTGTGGTTCTAGACTGCTCACATGGGTTGTGAAGCAGGCGACTCTGAAGGTCACACAGCAGGAATTTGAATTCTTTAAGACTCTAGATTGTGGAATGGAAAGCATAACGGAAGTAGCCTAGCTGCATGACGGAAGAATGATAAGAATAATGTATTGCAAAGACTAATCAGCTTAATAAATGATTAAACATGTGCATTTTGCTATATTGTGGTTTGCACTGGAGTAAAAGTTGATAGACATATGGGTTCTTAAAAGAATAACAGACATAATTGAGGTTGGTGGAATATGGTAGCACACAGGGTAAACAAGTAGGAGCTTTTAATGGTGTTGAATTTACCCATAAAACTCTTATATGAACAGGTGTTATGAGATGGCGACACACACATGGCGGGAGTGACAACGACTGTACAGTCACATAAACAGACACAAGGCAAGCTAAACTAAATGATACTAACAATTACACACGTATTTAATAATTGTACAACCTAACCATCATAAACCTATCTTTTAACTGAGCCGCGCTGGGGCCTCATGGGTAATTTGCCTCGGTCCAATGGGGCATTCCCCACTTACCCATGCGCCCCCCGTGGCTGCGCTATTCATCTGTATTACGTTACGATAATGTACAATTATTTTAAATATGTCTGTAATTATGTGTGCCATTTAGTTTACCTTGCCCTGTGTCTGTTTATGTTACTGAAATGTTTTATTTTGTAGATTATTAAAAGAATAATCAAAAGGAGGCTGTGCCCTTAGGCTATAGGCATTTTACCAAGGCAACGGGACAACAAATCAAGTCAAAACAATTAGTTTTTCAAATTAAAGCGACACTCGTGCGTTTTTGTAAATCTACAAATTAAAAGGGAGACGGACTTGATTGTAGTCACTGGAAAACAGCTGCACACACGGTCGATATGTGAAAACTCCGCCTTTTATTTAAATTACACATAAAAGATATATAAGAACACGTCTAATGACATGGCGACACAAACATGGCGGGAGTGACAACGACTGTACAGTTACATAAACAGACACAAGGCAAGCTAAACTAAATGATACTAACAATTACACACGTATTTAATAATTGTACAACCTAACCATCATAAACCTATCTTTTAACTGAGCCGCGCTGGGGCCTCATGGGTAATTTGCCTCGGTCCAATGGGGCATTCCCCACTTACCCATGCGCCCCCGTGGCTGCGCTATTCATCTGTATTACGTTACGATAATGTACAATTATTTTAAATATGTCTGTAATTATGTGTGCCATTTAGTTTACCTTGCCTGTGTCTGTTTATGTGACTGAAAAGTTTTATTTTGTAGATTAATAAAAGAATAATCAAAAGGAGGCCGTGCCCTTAGGCAATAGGCATTTTACCAAGGCAACGGGACAACAAATCAAGACAAAACAATTCGTTTTTCAAATTAAAGCGACACTCGTGCATTTTTGTTCATTTACAAATTAAATAGTGTTAACTTTCTAACCTCTAAAGTTTGTCATTTTGATAAAGTCTGTGCCTTTGTAATGAGTTTTGACATCTACAAAACTGTTCTAAACAGGTATAGTGAGAATACATTTCACATTTTCTTCTTTTTATAGAATGACCAATGATAATTATTATCGTTTTTGAAGTATACGTGTCCTGAGGACTGTTGTAAGATGACTGGATATAATGTAATAAGAAATATAATTAGTGAACAGTATATGGACTATTCATGGGTTATTTATGGCTTTGTATGTAGACTTTATGGTCTCTTTGGATCAGGAACTTGTGAATGTTTGTCCTAGCCCAAACAGCTTGGTTTATGTGATGGAATTGCTTGAAAGATGTTGGAGGCTGTGATCTTGCTGAAGAGAGTTCATGTCTCTGGTGTGGTGTGCCCATGAGCTTTGGAGAAGTATCTTCTGTGTTGAGACATGGCTGCTTAGAGACATGGGCACGATTTTCAACACAGGTGGCTTTAAAAGTGTCATGAAAGGTGCCAATCATTGTGATTGTAAAAATATGCTTGTGACTCTTTAGCGCATGAGAATGGTCAGTGGTATTGGAAGCCAAACTCTAAAGATGTTGCTGGAGAAATATGCTGCCCTTGCCACCTGTAAATAATGTTATCAGAGTGAAGCACCTGTGTGGTTCTAGACAGCTCACATGGGTTGTGAAGCAGGCGACTCTGAAGGTCACACAGCAGGAATTTGAATTCTTTAAGACTCTAGATTGTGGAATGGAAAGCATAACGGAAGTAGCCTAGCTGCATGACGGAAGAATGATAAGAATAATGTATTGCAAAGACTAATCAGCTTAATAAATGATTAAACATGTGCATTTTGCTATATTGTGGTTTGCACTGGAGTAAAAGTTGGTAGACAAGTGCTTTCTTAAAAGGATGACATACATCATTGTGGTGTGTGGAATATTGCAGCACACATGCTCTATATGCAGGAGCCTTTGCTGATATTCTACTTATGGACTACTCATGGGTTATGTATGGCTTTGTACGTAGACTTTATGGTCTCTTTGGATCAGGAACTTGTGAATGTTTGTCCTAGCTCAAACAGCTTGGTTTATGTGATGGAATTGCTTGAAAGATGTTGGAGGCTGTGATCTTGCTGAAGAGAGTTCATGTCTCTGGTGTGGTGTGCCCATGAGCTTTGGAGAAGTATCTTCTGTGTTGAGACATGGCTGCTTAGAGACATGGGCACGATTTTCAACACAGGTGGCTTTAAAAGTGTCATGAAAGGTGCCAATCATTGTGATTGTAAAAATATGCTTGTGACTCTTTAGCGCATGAGAATGGTCAGTGGTATTGGAAGCCAAACTCTAAAGATGTTGCTGGAGAAATATGCTGCCCTTGCCACCTGTAAATAATGTTATCAGAGTGAAGCACCTGTGTGGTTCTAGACAGCTCACATGGGTTGTGAAGCAGGCGACTCTGAAGGTCACACAGCAGGAATTTGAATTCTTTAAGACTCTAGATTGTGGAATGGAAAGCATAACGGAAGTAGCCTAGCTGCATGACGGAAGAATGATAAGAATAATGTATTGCAAAGACTAATCAGCTTAATAAATGATTAAACATGTGCATTTTGCTATATTGTGGTTTGCACTGGAGTAAAAGTTGGTAGACAAGTGCTTTCTTAAAAGGATGACATACATCATAGTGGTGTGTGGAATATTGCAGCACACATGCTCTATATGCAGGAGCCTTTGCTGATATTCTACTTATGGACTACTCATGGGTTATGTATGGCTTTGTATGTAGACTTTATGGTCTCTTTGGATCAGGAACTTGTGAATGTTTGTCCTAGCTCAAACAGCTTGGTTTATGTGATGGAATTGCTTGAAAGATGTTGGAGGCTGTGATCTTGCTGAAGAGAGTTCATGTCTCTGGTGTGGTGTGCCCATGAGCTTTGGAGAAGTATCTTCTGTGTTGAGACATGGCTGCTTAGAGACATGGGCACGATTTTCAACACAGGTGGCTTTAAAAGTGTCATGAAAGGTGCCAATCATTGTGATTGTAAAAATATGCTTGTGACTCTTTAGCGCATGAGAATGGTCAGTGGTATTGGAAGCCAAACTCTAAAGATGTTGCTGGAGAAATATGCTGCCCTTGCCACCTGTAAATAATGTTATCAGAGTGAAGCACCTGTGTGGTTCTAGACAGCTCACATGGGTTGTGAAGCAGGCGACTCTGAAGGTCACACAGCAGGAATTTGAATTCTTTAAGACTCTAGATTGTGGAATGGAAAGCATAACGGAAGTAGCCTAGCTGCATGACGGAAGAATGATAAGAATAATGTATTGCAAAGACTAATCAGCTTAATAAATGATTAAACATGTGCATTTTGCTATATTGTGGTTTGCACTGGAGTAAAAGTTGGTAGACAAGTGCTTTCTTAAAAGGATGACATACATCATTGTGGTGTGTGGAATATTGCAGCACACATGCTCTATATGCAGGAGCCTTTGCTGATATTCTACTTATGGACTACTCATGGGTTATGTATGGCTTTGTATGTAGACTTTATGGTCTCTTTGGATCAGGAACTTGTGAATGTTTGTCCTAGCTCAAACAGCTTGGTTTATGTGATGGAATTGCTTGAAAGATGTTGGAGGCTGTGATCTTGCTGAAGAGAGTTCATGTCTCTGGTGTGGTGTGCCCATGAGCTTTGGAGAAGTATCTTCTGTGTTGAGACATGGCTGCTTAGAGACATGGGCACGATTTTCAACACAGGTGGCTTTAAAAGTGTCATGAAAGGTGCCAATCATTGTGATTGTAAAAATATGCTTGTGACTCTTTAGCGCATGAGAATGGTCAGTGGTATTGGAAGCCAAACTCTAAAGATGTTGCTGGAGAAATATGCTGCCCTTGCCACCTGTAAATAATGTTATCAGAGTGAAGCACCTGTGTGGTTCTAGACAGCTCACATGGGTTGTGAAGCAGGCGACTCTGAAGGTCACACAGCAGGAATTTGAATTCTTTAAGACTCTAGATTGTGGAATGGAAAGCATAACGGAAGTAGCCTAGCTGCATGACGGAAGAATGATAAGAATAATGTATTGCAAAGACTAATCAGCTTAATAAATGATTAAACATGTGCATTTTGCTATATTGTGGTTTGCACTGGAGTAAAAGTTGGTAGACAAGTGCTTTCTTAAAAGGATGACATACATCATAGTGGTGTGTGGAATATTGCAGCACACATGCTCTATATGCAGGAGCCTTTGCTGATATTCTACTTATGGACTACTCATGGGTTATGTATGGCTTTGTATGTAGACTTTATGGTCTCTTTGGATCAGGAACTTGTGAATGTTTGTCCTAGCTCAAACAGCTTGGTTTATGTGATGGAATTGCTTGAAAGATGTTGGAGGCTGTGATCTTGCTGAAGAGAGTTCATGTCTCTGGTGTGGTGTGCCCATGAGCTTTGGAGAAGTATCTTCTGTGTTGAGACATGGCTGCTTAGAGACATGGGCACGATTTTCAACACAGGTGGCTTTAAAAGTGTCATGAAAGGTGCCAATCATTGTGATTGTAAAAATATGCTTGTGACTCTTTAGCGCATGAGAATGGTCAGTGGTATTGGAAGCCAAACTCTAAAGATGTTGCTGGAGAAATATGCTGCCCTTGCCACCTGTAAATAATGTTATCAGAGTGAAGCACCTGTGTGGTTCTAGACAGCTCACATGGGTTGTGAAGCAGGCGACTCTGAAGGTCACACAGCAGGAATTTGAATTCTTTAAGACTCTAGATTGTGGAATGGAAAGCATAACGGAAGTAGCCTAGCTGCATGACGGAAGAATGATAAGAATAATGTATTGCAAAGACTAATCAGCTTAATAAATGATTAAACATGTGCATTTTGCTATATTGTGGTTTGCACTGGAGTAAAAGTTGGTAGACAAGTGCTTTCTTAAAAGGATGACATACATCATTGTGGTGTGTGGAATATTGCAGCACACATGCTCTATATGCAGGAGCCTTTGCTGATATTCTACTTATGGACTACTCATGGGTTATGTATGGCTTTGTATGTAGACTTTATGGTCTCTTTGGATCAGGAACTTGTGAATGTTTGTCCTAGCTCAAACAGCTTGGTTTATGTGATGGAATTGCTTGAAAGATGTTGGAGGCTGTGATCTTGCTGAAGAGAGTTCATGTCTCTGGTGTGGTGTGCCCATGAGCTTTGGAGAAGTATCTTCTGTGTTGAGACATGGCTGCTTAGAGACATGGGCACGATTTTCAACACAGGTGGCTTTAAAAGTGTCATGAAAGGTGCCAATCATTGTGATTGTAAAAATATGCTTGTGACTCTTTAGCGCATGAGAATGGTCAGTGGTATTGGAAGCCAAACTCTAAAGATGTTGCTGGAGAAATATGCTGCCCTTGCCACCTGTAAATAATGTTATCAGAGTGAAGCACCTGTGTGGTTCTAGACAGCTCACATGGGTTGTGAAGCAGGCGACTCTGAAGGTCACACAGCAGGAATTTGAATTCTTTAAGACTCTAGATTGTGGAATGGAAAGCATAACGGAAGTAGCCTAGCTGCATGACGGAAGAATGATAAGAATAATGTATTGCAAAGACTAATCAGCTTAATAAATGATTAAACATGTGCATTTTGCTATATTGTGGTTTGCACTGGAGTAAAAGTTGGTAGACAAGTGCTTTCTTAAAAGGATGACATACATCATTGTGGTGTGTGGAATATTGCAGCACACATGCTCTATATGCAGGAGCCTTTGCTGATATTCTACTTATGGACTACTCATGGGTTATGTATGGCTTTGTATGTAGACTTTATGGTCTCTTTGGATCAGGAACTTGTGAATGTTTGTCCTAGCTCAAACAGCTTGGTTTATGTGATGGAATTGCTTGAAAGATGTTGGAGGCTGTGATCTTGCTGAAGAGAGTTCATGTCTCTGGTGTGGTGTGCCCATGAGCTTTGGAGAAGTATCTTCTGTGTTGAGACATGGCTGCTTAGAGACATGGGCACGATTTTCAACACAGGTGGCTTTAAAAGTGTCATGAAAGGTGCCAATCATTGTGATTGTAAAAATATGCTTGTGACTCTTTAGCGCATGAGAATGGTCAGTGGTATTGGAAGCCAAACTCTAAAGATGTTGCTGGAGAAATATGCTGCCCTTGCCACCTGTAAATAACGTTATCAGAGTGAAGCACCTGTGTGGTTCTAGACAGCTCACATGGGTTGTGAAGCAGGCGACTCTGAAGGTCACACAGCAGGAATTTGAATTCTTTAAGACTCTAGATTGTGGAATGGAAAGCATAACGGAAGTAGCCTAGCTGCATGACGGAAGAATGATAAGAATAATGTATTGCAAAGACTAATCAGCTTAATAAATGATTAAACATGTGCATTTTGCTATATTGTGGTTTGCACTGGAGTAAAAGTTGGTAGACAAGTGCTTTCTTAAAAGGATGACATACATCATTGTGGTGTGTGGAATATTGCAGCACACATGCTCTATATGCAGGAGCCTTTGCTGATATTCTACTTATGGACTACTCATGGGTTATGTATGGCTTTGTATGTAGACTTTATGGTCTCTTTGGATCAGGAACTTGTGAATGTTTGTCCTAGCTCAAACAGCTTGGTTTATGTGATGGAATTGCTTGAAAGATGTTGGAGGCTGTGATCTTGCTGAAGAGAGTTCATGTCTCTGGTGTGGTGTGCCCATGAGCTTTGGAGAAGTATCTTCTGTGTTGAGACATGGCTGCTTAGAGACATGGGCACGATTTTCAACACAGGTGGCTTTAAAAGTGTCATGAAAGGTGCCAATCATTGTGATTGTAAAAATATGCTTGTGACTCTTTAGCGCATGAGAATGGTCAGTGGTATTGGAAGCCAAACTCTAAAGATGTTGCTGGAGAAATATGCTGCCCTTGCCACCTGTAAATAATGTTATCAGAGTGAAGCACCTGTGTGGTTCTAGACAGCTCACATGGGTTGTGAAGCAGGCGACTCTGAAGGTCACACAGCAGGAATTTGAATTCTTTAAGACTCTAGATTGTGGAATGGAAAGCATAACGGAAGTAGCCTAGCTGCATGACGGAAGAATGATAAGAATAATGTATTGCAAGGACTAATCAGCTTAATAAATGATTAAACATGTGCATTTTGCTATATTGTGGTTTGCACTGGAGTAAAAGTTGGTAGACAAGTGCTTTCTTAAAAGGATGACATACATCATTGTGGTGTGTGGAATATTGCAGCACACATGCTCTATATGCAGGAGCCTTTGCTGATATTCTACTTATGGACTACTCATGGGTTATGTATGGCTTTGTATGTAGACTTTATGGTCTCTTTGGATCAGGAACTTGTGAATGTTTGTCCTAGCTCAAACAGCTTGGTTTATGTGATGGAATTGCTTGAAAGATGTTGGAGGCTGTGATCTTGCTGAAGAGAGTTCATGTCTCTGGTGTGGTGTGCCCATGAGCTTTGGAGAAGTATCTTCTGTGTTGAGACATGGCTGCTTAGAGACATGGGCACGATTTTCAACACAGGTGGCTTTAAAAGTGTCATGAAAGGTGCCAATCATTGTGATTGTAAAAATATGCTTGTGACTCTTTAGCGCATGAGAATGGTCAGTGGTATTGGAAGCCAAACTCTAAAGATGTTGCTGGAGAAATATGCTGCCCTTGCCACCTGTAAATAACGTCACCAGAGTGAAGCACCTGTGTGGTTCTAGACAGCTCACATGGGTTGTGAAGCAGGCGACTCTGAAGGTCACACAGCAGGAATTTGAATTCTTTAAGACTCTAGATTGTGGAATGGAAAGCATAACGGAAGTAGCCTAGCTGCATGACGGAAGAATGATAAGAATAATGTATTGCAAAGACTAATCAGCTTAATAAATGATTAAACATGTGCATTTTGCTATATTGTGGTTTGCACTGGAGTAAAAGTTGGTAGACAAGTGCTTTCTTAAAAGGATGACATACATCATTGTGGTGTGTGGAATATTGCAGCACACATGCTCTATATGCAGGAGCCTTTGCTGATATTCTACTTATGGACTACTCATGGGTTATGTATGGCTTTGTATGTAGACTTTATGGTCTCTTTGGATCAGGAACTTGTGAATGTTTGTCCTAGCTCAAACAGCTTGGTTTATGTGATGGAATTGCTTGAAAGATGTTGGAGGCTGTGATCTTGCTGAAGAGAGTTCATGTCTCTGGTGTGGTGTGCCCATGAGCTTTGGAGAAGTATCTTCTGTGTTGAGACATGGCTGCTTAGAGACATGGGCACGATTTTCAACACAGGTGGCTTTAAAAGTGTCATGAAAGGTGCCAATCATTGTGATTGTAAAAATATGCTTGTGACTCTTTAGCGCATGAGAATGGTCAGTGGTATTGGAAGCCAAACTCTAAAGATGTTGCTGGAGAAATATGCTGCCCTTGCCACCTGTAAATAATGTTATCAGAGTGAAGCACCTGTGTGGTTCTAGACAGCTCACATGGGTTGTGAAGCAGGCGACTCTGAAGGTCACACAGCAGGAATTTGAATTCTTTAAGACTCTAGATTGTGGAATGGAAAGCATAACGGAAGTAGCCTAGCTGCATGACGGAAGAATGATAAGAATAATGTATTGCAAGGACTAATCAGCTTAATAAATGATTAAACATGTGCATTTTGCTATATTGTGGTTTGCACTGGAGTAAAAGTTGGTAGACAAGTGCTTTCTTAAAAGGATGACATACATCATTGTGGTGTGTGGAATATTGCAGCACACATGCTCTATATGCAGGAGCCTTTGCTGATATTCTACTTATGGACTACTCATGGGTTATGTATGGCTTTGTATGTAGACTTTATGGTCTCTTTGGATCAGGAACTTGTGAATGTTTGTCCTAGCTCAAACAGCTTGGTTTATGTGATGGAATTGCTTGAAAGATGTTGGAGGCTGTGATCTTGCTGAAGAGAGTTCATGTCTCTGGTGTGGTGTGCCCATGAGCTTTGGAGAAGTATCTTCTGTGTTGAGACATGGCTGCTTAGAGACATGGGCACGATTTTCAACACAGGTGGCTTTAAAAGTGTCATGAAAGGTGCCAATCATTGTGATTGTAAAAATATGCTTGTGACTCTTTAGCGCATGAGAATGGTCAGTGGTATTGGAAGCCAAACTCTAAAGATGTTGCTGGAGAAATATGCTGCCCTTGCCACCTGTAAATAACGTCACCAGAGTGAAGCACCTGTGTGGTTCTAGACAGCTCACATGGGTTGTGAAGCAGGCGACTCTGAAGGTCACACAGCAGGAATTTGAATTCTTTAAGACTCTAGATTGTGGAATGGAAAGCATAACGGAAGTAGCCTAGCTGCATGACGGAAGAATGATAAGAATAATGTATTGCAAAGACTAATCAGCTTAATAAATGATTAAACATGTGCATTTTGCTATATTGTGGTTTGCACTGGAGTAAAAGTTGGTAGACAAGTGCTTTCTTAAAAGGATGACATACATCATTGTGGTGTGTGGAATATTGCAGCACACATGCTCTATATGCAGGAGCCTTTGCTGATATTCTACTTATGGACTACTCATGGGTTATGTATGGCTTTGTATGTAGACTTTATGGTCTCTTTGGATCAGGAACTTGTGAATGTTTGTCCTAGCTCAAACAGCTTGGTTTATGTGATGGAATTGCTTGAAAGATGTTGGAGGCTGTGATCTTGCTGAAGAGAGTTCATGTCTCTGGTGTGGTGTGCCCATGAGCTTTGGAGAAGTATCTTCTGTGTTGAGACATGGCTGCTTAGAGACATGGGCACGATTTTCAACACAGGTGGCTTTAAAAGTGTCATGAAAGGTGCCAATCATTGTGATTGTAAAAATATGCTTGTGACTCTTTAGCGCATGAGAATGGTCAGTGGTATTGGAAGCCAAACTCTAAAGATGTTGCTGGAGAAATATGCTGCCCTTGCCACCTGTAAATAATGTTATCAGAGTGAAGCACCTGTGTGGTTCTAGACAGCTCACATGGGTTGTGAAGCAGGCGACTCTGAAGGTCACACAGCAGGAATTTGAATTCTTTAAGACTCTAGATTGTGGAATGGAAAGCATAACGGAAGTAGCCTAGCTGCATGACGGAAGAATGATAAGAATAATGTATTGCAAGGACTAATCAGCTTAATAAATGATTAAACATGTGCATTTTGCTATATTGTGGTTTGCACTGGAGTAAAAGTTGGTAGACAAGTGCTTTCTTAAAAGGATGACATACATCATTGTGGTGTGTGGAATATTGCAGCACACATGCTCTATATGCAGGAGCCTTTGCTGATATTCTACTTATGGACTACTCATGGGTTATGTATGGCTTTGTATGTAGACTTTATGGTCTCTTTGGATCAGGAACTTGTGAATGTTTGTCCTAGCTCAAACAGCTTGGTTTATGTGATGGAATTGCTTGAAAGATGTTGGAGGCTGTGATCTTGCTGAAGAGAGTTCATGTCTCTGGTGTGGTGTGCCCATGAGCTTTGGAGAAGTATCTTCTGTGTTGAGACATGGCTGCTTAGAGACATGGGCACGATTTTCAACACAGGTGGCTTTAAAAGTGTCATGAAAGGTGCCAATCATTGTGATTGTAAAAATATGCTTGTGACTCTTTAGCGCATGAGAATGGTCAGTGGTATTGGAAGCCAAACTCTAAAGATGTTGCTGGAGAAATATGCTGCCCTTGCCACCTGTAAATAATGTTATCAGAGTGAAGCACCTGTGTGGTTCTAGACAGCTCACATGGGTTGTGAAGCAGGCGACTCTGAAGGTCACACAGCAGGAATTTGAATTCTTTAAGACTCTAGATTGTGGAATGGAAAGCATAACGGAAGTAGCCTAGCTGCATGACGGAAGAATGATAAGAATAATGTATTGCAAAGACTAATCAGCTTAATAAATGATTAAACATGTGCATTTTGCTATATTGTGGTTTGCACTGGAGTAAAAGTTGGTAGACAAGTGCTTTCTTAAAAGGATGACATACATCATTGTGGTGTGTGGAATATTGCAGCACACATGCTCTATATGCAGGAGCCTTTGCTGATATTCTACTTATGGACTACTCATGGGTTATGTATGGCTTTGTATGTAGACTTTATGGTCTCTTTGGATCAGGAACTTGTGAATGTTTGTCCTAGCTCAAACAGCTTGGTTTATGTGATGGAATTGCTTGAAAGATGTTGGAGGCTGTGATCTTGCTGAAGAGAGTTCATGTCTCTGGTGTGGTGTGCCCATGAGCTTTGGAGAAGTATCTTCTGTGTTGAGACATGGCTGCTTAGAGACATGGGCACGATTTTCAACACAGGTGGCTTTAAAAGTGTCATGAAAGGTGCCAATCATTGTGATTGTAAAAATATGCTTGTGACTCTTTAGCGCATGAGAATGGTCAGTGGTATTGGAAGCCAAACTCTAAAGATGTTGCTGGAGAAATATGCTGCCCTTGCCACCTGTAAATAATGTTATCAGAGTGAAGCACCTGTGTGGTTCTAGACAGCTCACATGGGTTGTGAAGCAGGCGACTCTGAAGGTCACACAGCAGGAATTTGAATTCTTTAAGACTCTAGATTGTGGAATGGAAAGCATAACGGAAGTAGCCTAGCTGCATGACGGAAGAATGATAAGAATAATGTATTGCAAAGACTAATCAGCTTAATAAATGATTAAACATGTGCATTTTGCTATATTGTGGTTTGCACTGGAGTAAAAGTTGGTAGACAAGTGCTTTCTTAAAAGGATGACATACATCATAGTGGTGTGTGGAATATTGCAGCACACATGCTCTATATGCAGGAGCCTTTGCTGATATTCTACTTATGGACTACTCATGGGTTATGTATGGCTTTGTATGTAGACTTTATGGTCTCTTTGGATCAGGAACTTGTGAATGTTTGTCCTAGCTCAAACAGCTTGGTTTATGTGATGGAATTGCTTGAAAGATGTTGGAGGCTGTGATCTTGCTGAAGAGAGTTCATGTCTCTGGTGTGGTGTGCCCATGAGCTTTGGAGAAGTATCTTCTGTGTTGAGACATGGCTGCTTAGAGACATGGGCACGATTTTCAACACAGGTGGCTTTAAAAGTGTCATGAAAGGTGCCAATCATTGTGATTGTAAAAATATGCTTGTGACTCTTTAGCGCATGAGAATGGTCAGTGGTATTGGAAGCCAAACTCTAAAGATGTTGCTGGAGAAATATGCTGCCCTTGCCACCTGTAAATAATGTTATCAGAGTGAAGCACCTGTGTGGTTCTAGACAGCTCACATGGGTTGTGAAGCAGGCGACTCTGAAGGTCACACAGCAGGAATTTGAATTCTTTAAGACTCTAGATTGTGGAATGGAAAGCATAACGGAAGTAGCCTAGCTGCATGACGGAAGAATGATAAGAATAATGTATTGCAAAGACTAATCAGCTTAATAAATGATTAAACATGTGCATTTTGCTATATTGTGGTTTGCACTGGAGTAAAAGTTGGTAGACAAGTGCTTTCTTAAAAGGATGACATACATCATTGTGGTGTGTGGAATATTGCAGCACACATGCTCTATATGCAGGAGCCTTTGCTGATATTCTACTTATGGACTACTCATGGGTTATGTATGGCTTTGTATGTAGACTTTATGGTCTCTTTGGATCAGGAACTTGTGAATGTTTGTCCTAGCTCAAACAGCTTGGTTTATGTGATGGAATTGCTTGAAAGATGTTGGAGGCTGTGATCTTGCTGAAGAGAGTTCATGTCTCTGGTGTGGTGTGCCCATGAGCTTTGGAGAAGTATCTTCTGTGTTGAGACATGGCTGCTTAGAGACATGGGCACGATTTTCAACACAGGTGGCTTTAAAAGTGTCATGAAAGGTGCCAATCATTGTGATTGTAAAAATATGCTTGTGACTCTTTAGCGCATGAGAATGGTCAGTGGTATTGGAAGCCAAACTCTAAAGATGTTGCTGGAGAAATATGCTGCCCTTGCCACCTGTAAATAATGTTATCAGAGTGAAGCACCTGTGTGGTTCTAGACAGCTCACATGGGTTGTGAAGCAGGCGACTCTGAAGGTCACACAGCAGGAATTTGAATTCTTTAAGACTCTAGATTGTGGAATGGAAAGCATAACGGAAGTAGCCTAGCTGCATGACGGAAGAATGATAAGAATAATGTATTGCAAAGACTAATCAGCTTAATAAATGATTAAACATGTGCATTTTGCTATATTGTGGTTTGCACTGGAGTAAAAGTTGGTAGACAAGTGCTTTCTTAAAAGGATGACATACATCATTGTGGTGTGTGGAATATTGCAGCACACATACTCTATATGCAGGAGCCTTTGCTGATATTCTACTTATGGACTACTCATGGGTTATGTATGGCTTTGTATGTAGACTTTATGGTCTCTTTGGATCAGGAACTTGTGAATGTTTGTCCTAGCTCAAACAGCTTGGTTTATGTGATGGAATTGCTTGAAAGATGTTGGAGGCTGTGATCTTGCTGAAGAGAGTTCATGTCTCTGGTGTGGTGTGCCCATGAGCTTTGGAGAAGTATCTTCTGTGTTGAGACATGGCTGCTTAGAGACATGGGCACGATTTTCAACACAGGTGGCTTTAAAAGTGTCATGAAAGGTGCCAATCATTGTGATTGTAAAAATATTCTTGTGACTCTTTAGCGCATGAGAATGGTCAGTGGTATTGGAAGCCAAACTCTAAAGATGTTGCTGGAGAAATATGCTGCCCTTGCCACCTGTAAATAACGTTACCAGAGTGAAGCACCTGTGTGGTTCTAGACAGCTCACATGGGTTGTGAAGCAGGCGACTCTGAAGGTCACACAGCAGGAATTTGAATTCTTTAAGACTCTAGATTGTGGAATGGAAAGCATAACGGAAGTAGCCTAGCTGCATGACGGAAGAATGATAAGAATAATGTATTGCAAAGACTAATCAGCTTAATAAATGATTAAACATGTGCATTTTGCTATATTGTGGTTTGCACTGGAGTAAAAGTTGATAGACATATGGGTTCTTAAAAGAATAACAGACATAATTGAGGTTGGTGGAATATGGTAGCACACAGGGTAAACAAGTAGGAGCTTTTAATGATGTTGAATTTATCCATAAAACTCTTATATGAACAGGTGTTATGAGATGGCGACACACACATGGCGGGAGTGACAACGACTGTACAGTCACATAAACAGACACAAGGCAAGCTAAACTAAATGATACTAACAATTACACACGTATTTAATAATTGTACAACCTAACCATCATAAACCTATCTTTTAACTGAGCCGCGCTGGGGCCTCATGGGTAATTTGCCTCGGTCCAATGGGGCATTCCCCACTTACCCATGCGCCCCCGTGGCTGCGCTATTCATCTGTATTACGTTACGATAATGTACAATTATTTTAAATATGTCTGTAATTATGTGTGCCATTTAGTTTACCTTGCCTGTGTCTGTTTATGTGACTGAAAAGTTTTATTTTGTAGATTAATAAAAGAATAATCAAAAGGAGGCCGTGCCCTTAGGCTATAGGCATTTTACCAAGGCAACGGGACAACAAATCAAGACAAAACAATTCGTTTTTCAAATTAAAGCGACACTCGTGCATTTTTGTTCATTTACAAATTAAATAGTGTTAACTTTCTAACCTCTAAAGTTTGTCATTTTGATAAAGTCTGTGCCTTTGTAATGAGTTTTGACATCTACAAAACTGTTCTAAACAGGTATAGTGAGAATACATTTCACATTTTCTTCTTTTTATAGAATGACCAATGATAATTATTATCGTTTTTGAAGTATACGTGTCCTGAGGACTGTTGTAAGATGACTGGATATAATGTAATAAGAAATATAATTAGTGAACAGTATATGGACTATTCATGGGTTATTTATGGCTTTGTATGTAGACTTTATGGTCTCTTTGGATCAGGAACTTGTGAATGTTTGTCCTAGCCCAAACAGCTTGGTTTATGTGATGGAATTGCTTGAAAGATGTTGGAGGCTGTGATCTTGCTGAAGAGAGTTCATGTCTCTGGTGTGGTGTGCCCATGAGCTTTGGAGAAGTATCTTCTGTGTTGAGACATGGCTGCTTAGAGACATGGGCACGATTTTCAACACAGGTGGCTTTAAAAGTGTCATGAAAGGTGCCAATCATTGTGATTGTAAAAATATGCTTGTGACTCTTTAGCGCATGAGAATGGTCAGTGGTATTGGAAGCCAAACTCTAAAGATGTTGCTGGAGAAATATGCTGCCCTTGCCACCTGTAAATAATGTTATCAGAGTGAAGCACCTGTGTGGTTCTAGACAGCTCACATGGGTTGTGAAGCAGGCGACTCTGAAGGTCACACAGCAGGAATTTGAATTCTTTAAGACTCTAGATTGTGGAATGGAAAGCATAACGGAAGTAGCCTAGCTGCATGACGGAAGAATGATAAGAATAATGTATTGCAAAGACTAATCAGCTTAATAAATGATTAAACATGTGCATTTTGCTATATTGTGGTTTGCACTGGAGTAAAAGTTGGTAGACAAGTGCTTTCTTAAAAGGATGACATACATCATTGTGGTGTGTGGAATATTGCAGCACACATGCTCTATATGCAGGAGCCTTTGCTGATATTCTACTTATGGACTACTCATGGGTTATGTATGGCTTTGTATGTAGACTTTATGGTCTCTTTGGATCAGGAACTTGTGAATGTTTGTCCTAGCTCAAACAGCTTGGTTTATGTGATGGAATTGCTTGAAAGATGTTGGAGGCTGTGATCTTGCTGAAGAGAGTTCATGTCTCTGGTGTGGTGTGCCCATGAGCTTTGGAGAAGTATCTTCTGTGTTGAGACATGGCTGCTTAGAGACATGGGCACGATTTTCAACACAGGTGGCTTTAAAAGTGTCATGAAAGGTGCCAATCATTGTGATTGTAAAAATATGCTTGTGACTCTTTAGCGCATGAGAATGGTCAGTGGTATTGGAAGCCAAACTCTAAAGATGTTGCTGGAGAAATATGCTGCCCTTGCCACCTGTAAATAATGTTATCAGAGTGAAGCACCTGTGTGGTTCTAGACAGCTCACATGGGTTGTGAAGCAGGCGACTCTGAAGGTCACACAGCAGGAATTTGAATTCTTTAAGACTCTAGATTGTGGAATGGAAAGCATAACGGAAGTAGCCTAGCTGCATGACGGAAGAATGATAAGAATAATGTATTGCAAAGACTAATCAGCTTAATAAATGATTAAACATGTGCATTTTGCTATATTGTGGTTTGCACTGGAGTAAAAGTTGGTAGACAAGTGCTTTCTTAAAAGGATGACATACATCATTGTGGTGTGTGGAATATTGCAGCACACATGCTCTATATGCAGGAGCCTTTGCTGATATTCTACTTATGGACTACTCATGGGTTATGTATGGCTTTGTATGTAGACTTTATGGTCTCTTTGGATCAGGAACTTGTGAATGTTTGTCCTAGCTCAAACAGCTTGGTTTATGTGATGGAATTGCTTGAAAGATGTTGGAGGCTGTGATCTTGCTGAAGAGAGTTCATGTCTCTGGTGTGGTGTGCCCATGAGCTTTGGAGAAGTATCTTCTGTGTTGAGACATGGCTGCTTAGAGACATGGGCACGATTTTCAACACAGGTGGCTTTAAAAGTGTCATGAAAGGTGCCAATCATTGTGATTGTAAAAATATGCTTGTGACTCTTTAGCGCATGAGAATGGTCAGTGGTATTGGAAGCCAAACTCTAAAGATGTTGCTGGAGAAATATGCTGCCCTTGCCACCTGTAAATAATGTTATCAGAGTGAAGCACCTGTGTGGTTCTAGACAGCTCACATGGGTTGTGAAGCAGGCGACTCTGAAGGTCACACAGCAGGAATTTGAATTCTTTAAGACTCTAGATTGTGGAATGGAAAGCATAACGGAAGTAGCCTAGCTGCATGACGGAAGAATGATAAGAATAATGTATTGCAAAGACTAATCAGCTTAATAAATGATTAAACATGTGCATTTTGCTATATTGTGGTTTGCACTGGAGTAAAAGTTGGTAGACAAGTGCTTTCTTAAAAGGATGACATACATCATTGTGGTGTGTGGAATATTGCAGCACACATGCTCTATATGCAGGAGCCTTTGCTGATATTCTACTTATGGACTACTCATGGGTTATGTATGGCTTTGTATGTAGACTTTATGGTCTCTTTGGATCAGGAACTTGTGAATGTTTGTCCTAGCTCAAACAGCTTGGTTTATGTGATGGAATTGCTTGAAAGATGTTGGAGGCTGTGATCTTGCTGAAGAGAGTTCATGTCTCTGGTGTGGTGTGCCCATGAGCTTTGGAGAAGTATCTTCTGTGTTGAGACATGGCTGCTTAGAGACATGGGCACGATTTTCAACACAGGTGGCTTTAAAAGTGTCATGAAAGGTGCCAATCATTGTGATTGTAAAAATATGCTTGTGACTCTTTAGCGCATGAGAATGGTCAGTGGTATTGGAAGCCAAACTCTAAAGATGTTGCTGGAGAAATATGCTGCCCTTGCCACCTGTAAATAATGTTATCAGAGTGAAGCACCTGTGTGGTTCTAGACAGCTCACATGGGTTGTGAAGCAGGCGACTCTGAAGGTCACACAGCAGGAATTTGAATTCTTTAAGACTCTAGATTGTGGAATGGAAAGCATAACGGAAGTAGCCTAGCTGCATGACGGAAGAATGATAAGAATAATGTATTGCAAAGACTAATCAGCTTAATAAATGATTAAACATGTGCATTTTGCTATATTGTGGTTTGCACTGGAGTAAAAGTTGGTAGACAAGTGCTTTCTTAAAAGGATGACATACATCATTGTGGTGTGTGGAATATTGCAGCACACATGCTCTATATGCAGGAGCCTTTGCTGATATTCTACTTATGGACTACTCATGGGTTATGTATGGCTTTGTATGTAGACTTTATGGTCTCTTTGGATCAGGAACTTGTGAATGTTTGTCCTAGCTCAAACAGCTTGGTTTATGTGATGGAATTGCTTGAAAGATGTTGGAGGCTGCGATCTTGCTGAAGAGAGTTCATGTCTCTGGTGTGGTGTGCCCATGAGCTTTGGAGAAGTATCTTCTGTGTTGAGACATGGCTGCTTAGAGACATGGGCACGATTTTCAACACAGGTGGCTTTAAAAGTGTCATGAAAGGTGCCAATCATTGTGATTGTAAAAATATTCTTGTGACTCTTTAGCGCATGAGAATGGTCAGTGGTATTGGAAGCCAAACTCTAAAGATGTTGCTGGAGAAATATGCTGCCCTTGCCACCTGTAAATAACGTTACCAGAGTGAAGCACCTGTGTGGTTCTAGACAGCTCACATGGGTTGTGAAGCAGGCGACTCTGAAGGTCACACAGCAGGAATTTGAATTCTTTAAGACTCTAGATTGTGGAATGGAAAGCATAACGGAAGTAGCCTAGCTGCATGACGGAAGAATGATAAGAATAATGTATTGCAAAGACTAATCAGCTTAATAAATGATTAAACATGTGCATTTTGCTATATTGTGGTTTGCACTGGAGTAAAAGTTGGTAGACAAGTGCTTTCTTAAAAGGATGACATACATCATTGTGGTGTGTGGAATATTGCAGCACACATGCTCTATATGCAGGAGCCTTTGCTGATATTCTACTTATGGACTACTCATGGGTTATGTATGGCTTTGTATGTAGACTTTATGGTCTCTTTGGATCAGGAACTTGTGAATGTTTGTCCTAGCTCAAACAGCTTGGTTTATGTGATGGAATTGCTTGAAAGATGTTGGAGGCTGTGATCTTGCTGAAGAGAGTTCATGTCTCTGGTGTGGTGTGCCCATGAGCTTTGGAGAAGTATCTTCTGTGTTGAGACATGGCTGCTTAGAGACATGGGCACGATTTTCAACACAGGTGGCTTTAAAAGTGTCATGAAAGGTGCCAATCATTGTGATTGTAAAAATATGCTTGTGACTCTTTAGCGCATGAGAATGGTCAGTGGTATTGGAAGCCAAACTCTAAAGATGTTGCTGGAGAAATATGCTGCCCTTGCCACCTGTAAATAACGTTACCAGAGTGAAGCACCTGTGTGGTTCTAGACAGCTCACATGGGTTGTGAAGCAGGCGACTCTGAAGGTCACACAGCAGGAATTTGAATTCTTTAAGACTCTAGATTGTGGAATGGAAAGCATAACGGAAGTAGCCTAGCTGCATGACGGAAGAATGATAAGAATAATGTATTGCAAAGACTAATCAGCTTAATAAATGATTAAACATGTGCATTTTGCTATATTGTGGTTTGCACTGGAGTAAAAGTTGGTAGACAAGTGCTTTCTTAAAAGGATGACATACATCATTGTGGTGTGTGGAATATTGCAGCACACATGCTCTATATGCAGGAGCCTTTGCTGATATTCTACTTATGGACTACTCATGGGTTATGTATGGCTTTGTATGTAGACTTTATGGTCTCTTTGGATCAGGAACTTGTGAATGTTTGTCCTAGCTCAAACAGCTTGGTTTATGTGATGGAATTGCTTGAAAGATGTTGGAGGCTGTGATCTTGCTGAAGAGAGTTCATGTCTCTGGTGTGGTGTGCCCATGAGCTTTGGAGAAGTATCTTCTGTGTTGAGACATGGCTGCTTAGAGACATGGGCACGATTTTCAACACAGGTGGCTTTAAAAGTGTCATGAAAGGTGCCAATCATTGTGATTGTAAAAATATGCTTGTGACTCTTTAGCGCATGAGAATGGTCAGTGGTATTGGAAGCCAAACTCTAAAGATGTTGCTGGAGAAATATGCTGCCCTTGCCACCTGTAAATAATGTTATCAGAGTGAAGCACCTGTGTGGTTCTAGACAGCTCACATGGGTTGTGAAGCAGGCGACTCTGAAGGTCACACAGCAGGAATTTGAATTCTTTAAGACTCTAGATTGTGGAATGGAAAGCATAACGGAAGTAGCCTAGCTGCATGACGGAAGAATGATAAGAATAATGTATTGCAAAGACTAATCAGCTTAATAAATGATTAAACATGTGCATTTTGCTATATTGTGGTTTGCACTGGAGTAAAAGTTGGTAGACAAGTGCTTTCTTAAAAGGATGACATACATCATTGTGGTGTGTGGAATATTGCAGCACACATGCTCTATATGCAGGAGCCTTTGCTGATATTCTACTTATGGACTACTCATGGGTTATGTATGGCTTTGTATGTAGACTTTATGGTCTCTTTGGATCAGGAACTTGTGAATGTTTGTCCTAGCTCAAACAGCTTGGTTTATGTGATGGAATTGCTTGAAAGATGTTGGAGGCTGCGATCTTGCTGAAGAGAGTTCATGTCTCTGGTGTGGTGTGCCCATGAGCTTTGGAGAAGTATCTTCTGTGTTGAGACATGGCTGCTTAGAGACATGGGCACGATTTTCAACACAGGTGGCTTTAAAAGTGTCATGAAAGGTGCCAATCATTGTGATTGTAAAAATATTCTTGTGACTCTTTAGCGCATGAGAATGGTCAGTGGTATTGGAAGCCAAACTCTAAAGATGTTGCTGGAGAAATATGCTGCCCTTGCCACCTGTAAATAACGTTACCAGAGTGAAGCACCTGTGTGGTTCTAGACAGCTCACATGGGTTGTGAAGCAGGCGACTCTGAAGGTCACACAGCAGGAATTTGAATTCTTTAAGACTCTAGATTGTGGAATGGAAAGCATAACGGAAGTAGCCTAGCTGCATGACGGAAGAATGATAAGAATAATGTATTGCAAAGACTAATCAGCTTAATAAATGATTAAACATGTGCATTTTGCTATATTGTGGTTTGCACTGGAGTAAAAGTTGGTAGACAAGTGCTTTCTTAAAAGGATGACATACATCATTGTGGTGTGTGGAATATTGCAGCACACATGCTCTATATGCAGGAGCCTTTGCTGATATTCTACTTATGGACTACTCATGGGTTATGTATGGCTTTGTATGTAGACTTTATGGTCTCTTTGGATCAGGAACTTGTGAATGTTTGTCCTAGCTCAAAGAGCTTGGTTTATGTGATGGAATTGCTTGAAAGATGTTGGAGGCTGTGATCTTGCTGAAGAGAGTTCATGTCTCTGGTGTGGTGTGCCCATGAGCTTTGGAGAAGTATCTTCTGTGTTGAGACATGGCTGCTTAGAGACATGGGCACGATTTTCAACACAGGTGGCTTTAAAAGTGTCATGAAAGGTGCCAATCATTGTGATTGTAAAAATATGCTTGTGACTCTTTAGCGCATGAGAATGGTCAGTGGTATTGGAAGCCAAACTCTAAAGATGTTGCTGGAGAAATATGCTGCCCTTGCCACCTGTAAATAACGTTACCAGAGTGAAGCACCTGTGTGGTTCTAGACAGCTCACTTGGGTTGTGAAGCAGGCGACTCTGAAGGTCACACAGCAGGAATTTGAATTCTTTAAGACTCTAGATTGTGGAATGGAAAGCATAACGGAAGTAGCCTAGCTGCATGACGGAAGAATGATAAGAATAATGTATTGCAAAGACTAATCAGCTTAATAAATGATTAAACATGTGCATTTTGCTATATTGTGGTTTGCACTGGAGTAAAAGTTGGTAGACAAGTGCTTTCTTAAAAGGATGACATACATCATTGTGGTGTGTGGAATATTGCAGCACACATGCTCTATATGCAGGAGCCTTTGCTGATATTCTACTTATGGACTACTCATGGGTTATGTATGGCTTTGTATGTAGACTTTATGGTCTCTTTGGATCAGGAACTTGTGAATGTTTGTCCTAGCTCAAACAGCTTGGTTTATGTGATGGAATTGCTTGAAAGATGTTGGAGGCTGTGATCTTGCTGAAGAGAGTTCATGTCTCTGGTGTGGTGTGCCCATGAGCTTTGGAGAAGTATCTTCTGTGTTGAGACATGGCTGCTTAGAGACATGGGCACGATTTTCAACACAGGTGGCTTTAAAAGTGTCATGAAAGGTGCCAATCATTGTGATTGTAAAAATATGCTTGTGACTCTTTAGCGCATGAGAATGGTCAGTGGTATTGGAAGCCAAACTCTAAAGATGTTGCTGGAGAAATATGCTGCCCTTGCCACCTGTAAATAACGTTACCAGAGTGAAGCACCTGTGTGGTTCTAGACAGCTCACATGGGTTGTGAAGCAGGCGACTCTGAAGGTCACACAGCAGGAATTTGAATTCTTTAAGACTCTAGATTGTGGAATGGAAAGCATAACGGAAGTAGCCTAGCTGCATGACGGAAGAATGATAAGAATAATGTATTGCAAAGACTAATCAGCTTAATAAATGATTAAACATGTGCATTTTGCTATATTGTGGTTTGCACTGGAGTAAAAGTTGGTAGACAAGTGCTTTCTTAAAAGGATGACATACATCATTGTGGTGTGTGGAATATTGCAGCACACATGCTCTATATGCAGGAGCCTTTGCTGATATTCTACTTATGGACTACTCATGGGTTATGTATGGCTTTGTATGTAGACTTTATGGTCTCTTTGGATCAGGAACTTGTGAATGTTTGTCCTAGCTCAAACAGCTTGGTTTATGTGATGGAATTGCTTGAAAGATGTTGGAGGCTGTGATCTTGCTGAAGAGAGTTCATGTCTCTGGTGTGGTGTGCCCATGAGCTTTGGAGAAGTATCTTCTGTGTTGAGACATGGCTGCTTAGAGACATGGGCACGATTTTCAACACAGGTGGCTTTAAAAGTGTCATGAAAGGTGCCAATCATTGTGATTGTAAAAATATGCTTGTGACTCTTTAGCGCATGAGAATGGTCAGTGGTATTGGAAGCCAAACTCTAAAGATGTTGCTGGAGAAATATGCTGCCCTTGCCACCTGTAAATAATGTTATCAGAGTGAAGCACCTGTGTGGTTCTAGACAGCTCACATGGGTTGTGAAGCAGGCGACTCTGAAGGTCACACAGCAGGAATTTGAATTCTTTAAGACTCTAGATTGTGGAATGGAAAGCATAACGGAAGTAGCCTAGCTGCATGACGGAAGAATGATAAGAATAATGTATTGCAAAGACTAATCAGCTTAATAAATGATTAAACATGTGCATTTTGCTATATTGTGGTTTGCACTGGAGTAAAAGTTGGTAGACAAGTGCTTTCTTAAAAGGATGACATACATCATTGTGGTGTGTGGAATATTGCAGCACACATGCTCTATATGCAGGAGCCTTTGCTGATATTCTACTTATGGACTACTCATGGGTTATGTATGGCTTTGTATGTAGACTTTATGGTCTCTTTGGATCAGGAACTTGTGAATGTTTGTCCTAGCTCAAACAGCTTGGTTTATGTGATGGAATTGCTTGAAAGATGTTGGAGGCTGCGATCTTGCTGAAGAGAGTTCATGTCTCTGGTGTGGTGTGCCCATGAGCTTTGGAGAAGTATCTTCTGTGTTGAGACATGGCTGCTTAGAGACATGGGCACGATTTTCAACACAGGTGGCTTTAAAAGTGTCATGAAAGGTGCCAATCATTGTGATTGTAAAAATATTCTTGTGACTCTTTAGCGCATGAGAATGGTCAGTGGTATTGGAAGCCAAACTCTAAAGATGTTGCTGGAGAAATATGCTGCCCTTGCCACCTGTAAATAACGTTACCAGAGTGAAGCACCTGTGTGGTTCTAGACAGCTCACATGGGTTGTGAAGCAGGCGACTCTGAAGGTCACACAGCAGGAATTTGAATTCTTTAAGACTCTAGATTGTGGAATGGAAAGCATAACGGAAGTAGCCTAGCTGCATGACGGAAGAATGATAAGAATAATGTATTGCAAAGACTAATCAGCTTAATAAATGATTAAACATGTGCATTTTGCTATATTGTGGTTTGCACTGGAGTAAAAGTTGGTAGACAAGTGCTTTCTTAAAAGGATGACATACATCATTGTGGTGTGTGGAATATTGCAGCACACATGCTCTATATGCAGGAGCCTTTGCTGATATTCTACTTATGGACTACTCATGGGTTATGTATGGCTTTGTATGTAGACTTTATGGTCTCTTTGGATCAGGAACTTGTGAATGTTTGTCCTAGCTCAAACAGCTTGGTTTATGTGATGGAATTGCTTGAAAGATGTTGGAGGCTGTGATCTTGCTGAAGAGAGTTCATGTCTCTGGTGTGGTGTGCCCATGAGCTTTGGAGAAGTATCTTCTGTGTTGAGACATGGCTGCTTAGAGACATGGGCACGATTTTCAACACAGGTGGCTTTAAAAGTGTCATGAAAGGTGCCAATCATTGTGATTGTAAAAATATGCTTGTGACTCTTTAGCGCATGAGAATGGTCAGTGGTATTGGAAGCCAAACTCTAAAGATGTTGCTGGAGAAATATGCTGCCCTTGCCACCTGTAAATAACGTTACCAGAGTGAAGCACCTGTGTGGTTCTAGACAGCTCACATGGGTTGTGAAGCAGGCGACTCTGAAGGTCACACAGCAGGAATTTGAATTCTTTAAGACTCTAGATTGTGGAATGGAAAGCATAACGGAAGTAGCCTAGCTGCATGACGGAAGAATGATAAGAATAATGTATTGCAAAGACTAATCAGCTTAATAAATGATTAAACATGTGCATTTTGCTATATTGTGGTTTGCACTGGAGTAAAAGTTGGTAGACAAGTGCTTTCTTAAAAGGATGACATACATCATTGTGGTGTGTGGAATATTGCAGCACACATGCTCTATATGCAGGAGCCTTTGCTGATATTCTACTTATGGACTACTCATGGGTTATGTATGGCTTTGTATGTAGACTTTATGGTCTCTTTGGATCAGGAACTTGTGAATGTTTGTCCTAGCTCAAACAGCTTGGTTTATGTGATGGAATTGCTTGAAAGATGTTGGAGGCTGTGATCTTGCTGAAGAGAGTTCATGTCTCTGGTGTGGTGTGCCCATGAGCTTTGGAGAAGTATCTTCTGTGTTGAGACATGGCTGCTTAGAGACATGGGCACGATTTTCAACACAGGTGGCTTTAAAAGTGTCATGAAAGGTGCCAATCATTGTGATTGTAAAAATATGCTTGTGACTCTTTAGCGCATGAGAATGGTCAGTGGTATTGGAAGCCAAACTCTAAAGATGTTGCTGGAGAAATATGCTGCCCTTGCCACCTGTAAATAATGTTATCAGAGTGAAGCACCTGTGTGGTTCTAGACAGCTCACATGGGTTGTGAAGCAGGCGACTCTGAAGGTCACACAGCAGGAATTTGAATTCTTTAAGACTCTAGATTGTGGAATGGAAAGCATAACGGAAGTAGCCTAGCTGCATGACGGAAGAATGATAAGAATAATGTATTGCAAAGACTAATCAGCTTAATAAATGATTAAACATGTGCATTTTGCTATATTGTGGTTTGCACTGGAGTAAAAGTTGGTAGACAAGTGCTTTCTTAAAAGGATGACATACATCATTGTGGTGTGTGGAATATTGCAGCACACATGCTCTATATGCAGGAGCCTTTGCTGATATTCTACTTATGGACTACTCATGGGTTATGTATGGCTTTGTATGTAGACTTTATGGTCTCTTTGGATCAGGAACTTGTGAATGTTTGTCCTAGCTCAAACAGCTTGGTTTATGTGATGGAATTGCTTGAAAGATGTTGGAGGCTGCGATCTTGCTGAAGAGAGTTCATGTCTCTGGTGTGGTGTGCCCATGAGCTTTGGAGAAGTATCTTCTGTGTTGAGACATGGCTGCTTAGAGACATGGGCACGATTTTCAACACAGGTGGCTTTAAAAGTGTCATGAAAGGTGCCAATCATTGTGATTGTAAAAATATTCTTGTGACTCTTTAGCGCATGAGAATGGTCAGTGGTATTGGAAGCCAAACTCTAAAGATGTTGCTGGAGAAATATGCTGCCCTTGCCACCTGTAAATAACGTTACCAGAGTGAAGCACCTGTGTGGTTCTAGACAGCTCACATGGGTTGTGAAGCAGGCGACTCTGAAGGTCACACAGCAGGAATTTGAATTCTTTAAGACTCTAGATTGTGGAATGGAAAGCATAACGGAAGTAGCCTAGCTGCATGACGGAAGAATGATAAGAATAATGTATTGCAAAGACTAATCAGCTTAATAAATGATTAAACATGTGCATTTTGCTATATTGTGGTTTGCACTGGAGTAAAAGTTGGTAGACAAGTGCTTTCTTAAAAGGATGACATACATCATTGTGGTGTGTGGAATATTGCAGCACACATGCTCTATATGCAGGAGCCTTTGCTGATATTCTACTTATGGACTACTCATGGGTTATGTATGGCTTTGTATGTAGACTTTATGGTCTCTTTGGATCAGGAACTTGTGAATGTTTGTCCTAGCTCAAAGAGCTTGGTTTATGTGATGGAATTGCTTGAAAGATGTTGGAGGCTGTGATCTTGCTGAAGAGAGTTCATGTCTCTGGTGTGGTGTGCCCATGAGCTTTGGAGAAGTATCTTCTGTGTTGAGACATGGCTGCTTAGAGACATGGGCACGATTTTCAACACAGGTGGCTTTAAAAGTGTCATGAAAGGTGCCAATCATTGTGATTGTAAAAATATGCTTGTGACTCTTTAGCGCATGAGAATGGTCAGTGGTATTGGAAGCCAAACTCTAAAGATGTTGCTGGAGAAATATGCTGCCCTTGCCACCTGTAAATAACGTTACCAGAGTGAAGCACCTGTGTGGTTCTAGACAGCTCACTTGGGTTGTGAAGCAGGCGACTCTGAAGGTCACACAGCAGGAATTTGAATTCTTTAAGACTCTAGATTGTGGAATGGAAAGCATAACGGAAGTAGCCTAGCTGCATGACGGAAGAATGATAAGAATAATGTATTGCAAAGACTAATCAGCTTAATAAATGATTAAACATGTGCATTTTGCTATATTGTGGTTTGCACTGGAGTAAAAGTTGGTAGACAAGTGCTTTCTTAAAAGGATGACATACATCATTGTGGTGTGTGGAATATTGCAGCACACATGCTCTATATGCAGGAGCCTTTGCTGATATTCTACTTATGGACTACTCATGGGTTATGTATGGCTTTGTATGTAGACTTTATGGTCTCTTTGGATCAGGAACTTGTGAATGTTTGTCCTAGCTCAAACAGCTTGGTTTATGTGATGGAATTGCTTGAAAGATGTTGGAGGCTGTGATCTTGCTGAAGAGAGTTCATGTCTCTGGTGTGGTGTGCCCATGAGCTTTGGAGAAGTATCTTCTGTGTTGAGACATGGCTGCTTAGAGACATGGGCACGATTTTCAACACAGGTGGCTTTAAAAGTGTCATGAAAGGTGCCAATCATTGTGATTGTAAAAATATGCTTGTGACTCTTTAGCGCATGAGAATGGTCAGTGGTATTGGAAGCCAAACTCTAAAGATGTTGCTGGAGAAATATGCTGCCCTTGCCACCTGTAAATAACGTTACCAGAGTGAAGCACCTGTGTGGTTCTAGACAGCTCACATGGGTTGTGAAGCAGGCGACTCTGAAGGTCACACAGCAGGAATTTGAATTCTTTAAGACTCTAGATTGTGGAATGGAAAGCATAACGGAAGTAGCCTAGCTGCATGACGGAAGAATGATAAGAATAATGTATTGCAAAGACTAATCAGCTTAATAAATGATTAAACATGTGCATTTTGCTATATTGTGGTTTGCACTGGAGTAAAAGTTGATAGACATATGGGTTCTTAAAAGAATAACAGACATAATTGAGGTTGGTGGAATATGGTAGCACACAGGGTAAACAAGTAGGAGCTTTTAATGATGTTGAATTTACCCATAAAACTCTTATATGAACAGGTGTTATGAGATGGCGACACACACATGGCGGGAGTGACAACGACTGTACAGTCACATAAACAGACACAAGGCAAGCTAAACTAAATGATACTAACAATTACACACGTATTTAATAATTGTACAACCTAACCATCATAAACCTATCTTTTAACTGAGCCGCGCTGGGGCCTCATGGGTAATTTGCCTCGGTCCAATGGGGCATTCCCCACTTACCCATGCGCCCCCGTGGCTGCGCTATTCATCTGTATTACGTTACGATAATGTACAATTATTTTAAATATGTCTGTAATTATGTGTGCCATTTAGTTTACCTTGCCCTGTGTCTGTTTATGTTACTGAAATGTTTTATTTTGTAGATTATTAAAAGAATAATCAAAAGGAGGCTGTGCCCTTAGGCTATAGGCATTTTACCAAGGCAACGGGACAACAAATCAAGTCAAAACAATTAGTTTTTCAAATTAAAGCGACACTCGTGCGTTTTTGTAAATCTACAAATTAAAAGGGAGACGGACTTGATTGTAGTCACTGGAAAACATCTGCACACACGGTCGATATGTGAAAACTCCGCCTTTTATTTAAATTACACATAAAAGATATATAAGAACACGTCTAATGACATGGCGACACAAACATGGCGGGAGTGACAACGACTGTACAGTCACATAAACAGACACAAGGCAAGCTAAACTAAATGATACTAACAATTACACACGTATTTAATAATTGTACAACCTAACCATCATAAACCTATCTTTTAACTGAGCCGCGCTTGGGCCTCATGGGTAATTTGCCTCGGTCCAATGGGGCATTCCCCACTTACCCATGCGCCCCCGTGGCTGCGCTATTCGTCTGTATTACGTTACGATAATGTACAATTATTTTAAATATGTCTGTAATTATGTGTGCCATTTAGTTTACCTTGCCCTGTGTCTGTTTATGTTACTGAAATGTTTTATTTTGTAGATTATTAAAAGAATAATCAAAAGGAGGCCGTGCCCTTAGGCTATAGGCATTTTACCAAGGCAACGGGACAACAAATCAAGTCAAAACAATTAGTTTTTCAAATTAAAGCGACACTCGTGCGTTTTTGTAAATCTACAAATTAAAAGGGAGACGGACTTGATTGTAGTCACTGGAAAACAGCTGCACACACGGTCGATATGTGAAAACTCCGCCTTTTATTTAAATTACACATAAAAGATATATAAGAACACGTCTAATGACATGGCGACACAAACATGGCGGGAGTGACAACGACTGTACAGTCACATAAACAGACACAAGGCAAGCTAAACTAAATGATACTAACAATTACACACGTATTTAATAATTGTACAACCTAACCATCATGTAAAACCTATCTTTTAACTGAGGCGCGCTGGGGCCTCTTGGGTAATTTGCCTCGGTCCAATGGGGCATTCCCCACTTACCCATGCGCCCCCGTGGATGCGCTATTCATCTGTATTACGTTACGATAATGTACAATTATTTTAAATATGTCTGTAATTATGTGTGCCATTTAGTTTACCTTGCCTGTGTCTGTTTATGTGACTGAAAAGTTTTATTTTGTAGATTAATAAAAGAATAATCAAAAGGAGGCCGTGCCCTTAGGCTATAGGCATTTTACCAAGGCAACGGGACAACAAATCAAGACAAAACAATTCGTTTTTAAAATTAAAGCGACACTCGTGCATTTTTGTTCATTTACAAATTAAATAGTGTTAACTTTCTAACCTCTAAAGTTTGTCATTTTGATAAAGTCTGTGCCTTTGTAATGAGTTTTGACATCTACAAAACTGTTCTAAACAGGTATAGTGAGAATACATTTCACATTTTCTTCTTTTTATAGAATGACCAATGATAATTATTATCGTTTTTGAAGTATACGTGTCCTGAGGACTGTTGTAAGATGACTGGATATAATGTAATAAGAAATATAATTAGTGAACAGTATATGGACTATTCATGGGTTATTTATGGCTTTGTATGTAGACTTTATGGTCTCTTTGGATCAGGAACTTGTGAATGTTTGTCCTAGCCCAAACAGCTTGGTTTATGTGATGGAATTGCTTGAAAGATGTTGGAGGCTGTGATCTTGCTGAAGAGAGTTCATGTCTCTGGTGTGGTGTGCCCATGAGCTTTGGAGAAGTATCTTCTGTGTTGAGACATGGCTGCTTAGAGACATGGGCACGATTTTCAACACAGGTGGCTTTAAAAGTGTCATGAAAGGTGCCAATCATTGTGATTGTAAAAATATGCTTGTGACTCTTTAGCGCATGAGAATGGTCAGTGGTATTGGAAGCCAAACTCTAAAGATGTTGCTGGAGAAATATGCTGCCCTTGCCACCTGTAAATAATGTTATCAGAGTGAAGCACCTGTGTGGTTCTAGACAGCTCACATGGGTTGTGAAGCAGGCGACTCTGAAGGTCACACAGCAGGAATTTGAATTCTTTAAGACTCTAGATTGTGGAATGGAAAGCATAACGGAAGTAGCCTAGCTGCATGACGGAAGAATGATAAGAATAATGTATTGCAAAGACTAATCAGCTTAATAAATGATTAAACATGTGCATTTTGCTATATTGTGGTTTGCACTGGAGTAAAAGTTGGTAGACAAGTGCTTTCTTAAAAGGATGACATACATCATTGTGGTGTGTGGAATATTGCAGCACACATGCTCTATATGCAGGAGCCTTTGCTGATATTCTACTTATGGACTACTCATGGGTTATGTATGGCTTTGTATGTAGACTTTATGGTCTCTTTGGATCAGGAACTTGTGAATGTTTGTCCTAGCTCAAACAGCTTGGTTTATGTGATGGAATTGCTTGAAAGATGTTGGAGGCTGTGATCTTGCTGAAGAGAGTTCATGTCTCTGGTGTGGTGTGCCCATGAGCTTTGGAGAAGTATCTTCTGTGTTGAGACATGGCTGCTTAGAGACATGGGCACGATTTTCAACACAGGTGGCTTTAAAAGTGTCATGAAAGGTGCCAATCATTGTGATTGTAAAAATATGCTTGTGACTCTTTAGCGCATGAGAATGGTCAGTGGTATTGGAAGCCAAACTCTAAAGATGTTGCTGGAGAAATATGCTGCCCTTGCCACCTGTAAATAATGTTATCAGAGTGAAGCACCTGTGTGGTTCTAGACAGCTCACATGGGTTGTGAAGCAGGCGACTCTGAAGGTCACACAGCAGGAATTTGAATTCTTTAAGACTCTAGATTGTGGAATGGAAAGCATAACGGAAGTAGCCTAGCTGCATGACGGAAGAATGATAAGAATAATGTATTGCAAAGACTAATCAGCTTAATAAATGATTAAACATGTGCATTTTGCTATATTGTGGTTTGCACTGGAGTAAAAGTTGGTAGACAAGTGCTTTCTTAAAAGGATGACATACATCATTGTGGTGTGTGGAATATTGCAGCACACATGCTCTATATGCAGGAGCCTTTGCTGATATTCTACTTATGGACTACTCATGGGTTATGTATGGCTTTGTATGTAGACTTTATGGTCTCTTTGGATCAGGAACTTGTGAATGTTTGTCCTAGCTCAAACAGCTTGGTTTATGTGATGGAATTGCTTGAAAGATGTTGGAGGCTGTGATCTTGCTGAAGAGAGTTCATGTCTCTGGTGTGGTGTGCCCATGAGCTTTGGAGAAGTATCTTCTGTGTTGAGACATGGCTGCTTAGAGACATGGGCACGATTTTCAACACAGGTGGCTTTAAAAGTGTCATGAAAGGTGCCAATCATTGTGATTGTAAAAATATGCTTGTGACTCTTTAGCGCATGAGAATGGTCAGTGGTATTGGAAGCCAAACTCTAAAGATGTTGCTGGAGAAATATGCTGCCCTTGCCACCTGTAAATAATGTTATCAGAGTGAAGCACCTGTGTGGTTCTAGACAGCTCACATGGGTTGTGAAGCAGGCGACTCTGAAGGTCACACAGCAGGAATTTGAATTCTTTAAGACTCTAGATTGTGGAATGGAAAGCATAACGGAAGTAGCCTAGCTGCATGACGGAAGAATGATAAGAATAATGTATTGCAAAGACTAATCAGCTTAATAAATGATTAAACATGTGCATTTTGCTATATTGTGGTTTGCACTGGAGTAAAAGTTGGTAGACAAGTGCTTTCTTAAAAGGATGACATACATCATTGTGGTGTGTGGAATATTGCAGCACACATGCTCTATATGCAGGAGCCTTTGCTGATATTCTACTTATGGACTACTCATGGGTTATGTATGGCTTTGTATGTAGACTTTATGGTCTCTTTGGATCAGGAACTTGTGAATGTTTGTCCTAGCTCAAACAGCTTGGTTTATGTGATGGAATTGCTTGAAAGATGTTGGAGGCTGCGATCTTGCTGAAGAGAGTTCATGTCTCTGGTGTGGTGTGCCCATGAGCTTTGGAGAAGTATCTTCTGTGTTGAGACATGGCTGCTTAGAGACATGGGCACGATTTTCAACACAGGTGGCTTTAAAAGTGTCATGAAAGGTGCCAATCATTGTGATTGTAAAAATATTCTTGTGACTCTTTAGCGCATGAGAATGGTCAGTGGTATTGGAAGCCAAACTCTAAAGATGTTGCTGGAGAAATATGCTGCCCTTGCCACCTGTAAATAACGTTACCAGAGTGAAGCACCTGTGTGGTTCTAGACAGCTCACATGGGTTGTGAAGCAGGCGACTCTGAAGGTCACACAGCAGGAATTTGAATTCTTTAAGACTCTAGATTGTGGAATGGAAAGCATAACGGAAGTAGCCTAGCTGCATGACGGAAGAATGATAAGAATAATGTATTGCAAAGACTAATCAGCTTAATAAATGATTAAACATGTGCATTTTGCTATATTGTGGTTTGCACTGGAGTAAAAGTTGGTAGACAAGTGCTTTCTTAAAAGGATGACATACATCATTGTGGTGTGTGGAATATTGCAGCACACATGCTCTATATGCAGGAGCCTTTGCTGATATTCTACTTATGGACTACTCATGGGTTATGTATGGCTTTGTATGTAGACTTTATGGTCTCTTTGGATCAGGAACTTGTGAATGTTTGTCCTAGCTCAAACAGCTTGGTTTATGTGATGGAATTGCTTGAAAGATGTTGGAGGCTGTGATCTTGCTGAAGAGAGTTCATGTCTCTGGTGTGGTGTGCCCATGAGCTTTGGAGAAGTATCTTCTGTGTTGAGACATGGCTGCTTAGAGACATGGGCACGATTTTCAACACAGGTGGCTTTAAAAGTGTCATGAAAGGTGCCAATCATTGTGATTGTAAAAATATGCTTGTGACTCTTTAGCGCATGAGAATGGTCAGTGGTATTGGAAGCCAAACTCTAAAGATGTTGCTGGAGAAATATGCTGCCCTTGCCACCTGTAAATAACGTTACCAGAGTGAAGCACCTGTGTGGTTCTAGACAGCTCACATGGGTTGTGAAGCAGGCGACTCTGAAGGTCACACAGCAGGAATTTGAATTCTTTAAGACTCTAGATTGTGGAATGGAAAGCATAACGGAAGTAGCCTAGCTGCATGACGGAAGAATGATAAGAATAATGTATTGCAAAGACTAATCAGCTTAATAAATGATTAAACATGTGCATTTTGCTATATTGTGGTTTGCACTGGAGTAAAAGTTGGTAGACAAGTGCTTTCTTAAAAGGATGACATACATCATTGTGGTGTGTGGAATATTGCAGCACACATGCTCTATATGCAGGAGCCTTTGCTGATATTCTACTTATGGACTACTCATGGGTTATGTATGGCTTTGTATGTAGACTTTATGGTCTCTTTGGATCAGGAACTTGTGAATGTTTGTCCTAGCTCAAACAGCTTGGTTTATGTGATGGAATTGCTTGAAAGATGTTGGAGGCTGTGATCTTGCTGAAGAGAGTTCATGTCTCTGGTGTGGTGTGCCCATGAGCTTTGGAGAAGTATCTTCTGTGTTGAGACATGGCTGCTTAGAGACATGGGCACGATTTTCAACACAGGTGGCTTTAAAAGTGTCATGAAAGGTGCCAATCATTGTGATTGTAAAAATATGCTTGTGACTCTTTAGCGCATGAGAATGGTCAGTGGTATTGGAAGCCAAACTCTAAAGATGTTGCTGGAGAAATATGCTGCCCTTGCCACCTGTAAATAATGTTATCAGAGTGAAGCACCTGTGTGGTTCTAGACAGCTCACATGGGTTGTGAAGCAGGCGACTCTGAAGGTCACACAGCAGGAATTTGAATTCTTTAAGACTCTAGATTGTGGAATGGAAAGCATAACGGAAGTAGCCTAGCTGCATGACGGAAGAATGATAAGAATAATGTATTGCAAAGACTAATCAGCTTAATAAATGATTAAACATGTGCATTTTGCTATATTGTGGTTTGCACTGGAGTAAAAGTTGGTAGACAAGTGCTTTCTTAAAAGGATGACATACATCATTGTGGTGTGTGGAATATTGCAGCACACATGCTCTATATGCAGGAGCCTTTGCTGATATTCTACTTATGGACTACTCATGGGTTATGTATGGCTTTGTATGTAGACTTTATGGTCTCTTTGGATCAGGAACTTGTGAATGTTTGTCCTAGCTCAAACAGCTTGGTTTATGTGATGGAATTGCTTGAAAGATGTTGGAGGCTGTGATCTTGCTGAAGAGAGTTCATGTCTCTGGTGTGGTGTGCCCATGAGCTTTGGAGAAGTATCTTCTGTGTTGAGACATGGCTGCTTAGAGACATGGGCACGATTTTCAACACAGGTGGCTTTAAAAGTGTCATGAAAGGTGCCAATCATTGTGATTGTAAAAATATTCTTGTGACTCTTTAGCGCATGAGAATGGTCAGTGGTATTGGAAGCCAAACTCTAAAGATGTTGCTGGAGAAATATGCTGCCCTTGCCACCTGTAAATAACGTTACCAGAGTGAAGCACCTGTGTGGTTCTAGACAGCTCACATGGGTTGTGAAGCAGGCGACTCTGAAGGTCACACAGCAGGAATTTGAATTCTTTAAGACTCTAGATTGTGGAATGGAAAGCATAACGGAAGTAGCCTAGCTGCATGACGGAAGAATGATAAGAATAATGTATTGCAAAGACTAATCAGCTTAATAAATGATTAAACATGTGCATTTTGCTATATTGTGGTTTGCACTGGAGTAAAAGTTGGTAGACAAGTGCTTTCTTAAAAGGATGACATACATCATTGTGGTGTGTGGAATATTGCAGCACACATGCTCTATATGCAGGAGCCTTTGCTGATATTCTACTTATGGACTACTCATGGGTTATGTATGGCTTTGTATGTAGACTTTATGGTCTCTTTGGATCAGGAACTTGTGAATGTTTGTCCTAGCTCAAACAGCTTGGTTTATGTGATGGAATTGCTTGAAAGATGTTGGAGGCTGTGATCTTGCTGAAGAGAGTTCATGTCTCTGGTGTGGTGTGCCCATGAGCTTTGGAGAAGTATCTTCTGTGTTGAGACATGGCTGCTTAGAGACATGGGCACGATTTTCAACACAGGTGGCTTTAAAAGTGTCATGAAAGGTGCCAATCATTGTGATTGTAAAAATATGCTTGTGACTCTTTAGCGCATGAGAATGGTCAGTGGTATTGGAAGCCAAACTCTAAAGATGTTGCTGGAGAAATATGCTGCCCTTGCCACCTGTAAATAATGTTATCAGAGTGAAGCACCTGTGTGGTTCTAGACAGCTCACATGGGTTGTGAAGCAGGCGACTCTGAAGGTCACACAGCAGGAATTTGAATTCTTTAAGACTCTAGATTGTGGAATGGAAAGCATAACGGAAGTAGCCTAGCTGCATGACGGAAGAATGATAAGAATAATGTATTGCAAAGACTAATCAGCTTAATAAATGATTAAACATGTGCATTTTGCTATATTGTGGTTTGCACTGGAGTAAAAGTTGGTAGACAAGTGCTTTCTTAAAAGGATGACATACATCATTGTGGTGTGTGGAATATTGCAGCACACATGCTCTATATGCAGGAGCCTTTGCTGATATTCTACTTATGGACTACTCATGGGTTATGTATGGCTTTGTATGTAGACTTTATGGTCTCTTTGGATCAGGAACTTGTGAATGTTTGTCCTAGCTCAAACAGCTTGGTTTATGTGATGGAATTGCTTGAAAGATGTTGGAGGCTGTGATCTTGCTGAAGAGAGTTCATGTCTCTGGTGTGGTGTGCCCATGAGCTTTGGAGAAGTATCTTCTGTGTTGAGACATGGCTGCTTAGAGACATGGGCACGATTTTCAACACAGGTGGCTTTAAAAGTGTCATGAAAGGTGCCAATCATTGTGATTGTAAAAATATTCTTGTGACTCTTTAGCGCATGAGAATGGTCAGTGGTATTGGAAGCCAAACTCTAAAGATGTTGCTGGAGAAATATGCTGCCCTTGCCACCTGTAAATAACGTTACCAGAGTGAAGCACCTGTGTGGTTCTAGACAGCTCACATGGGTTGTGAAGCAGGCGACTCTGAAGGTCACACAGCAGGAATTTGAATTCTTTAAGACTCTAGATTGTGGAATGGAAAGCATAACGGAAGTAGCCTAGCTGCATGACGGAAGAATGATAAGAATAATGTATTGCAAAGACTAATCAGCTTAATAAATGATTAAACATGTGCATTTTGCTATATTGTGGTTTGCACTGGAGTAAAAGTTGATAGACATATGGGTTCTTAAAAGAATAACAGACATAATTGAGGTTGGTGGAATATGGTAGCACACAGGGTAAACAAGTAGGAGCTTTTAATGATGTTGAATTTACCCATAAAACTCTTATATGAACAGGTGTTATGAGATGGCGACACACACATGGCGGGAGTGACAACGACTGTACAGTCACATAAACAGACACAAGGCAAGCTAAACTAAATGATACTAACAATTACACACGTATTTAATAATTGTACAACCTAACCATCATAAACCTATCTTTTAACTGAGCCGCGCTGGGGCCTCATGGGTAATTTGCCTCGGTCCAATGGGGCATTCCCCACTTACCCATGCGCCCCCGTGGCTGCGCTATTCGTCTGTATTACGTTACGATAATGTACAATTATTTTAAATATGTCTGTAATTATGTGTGCCATTTAGTTTACCTTGCCCTGTGTCTGTTTATGTTACTGAAATGTTTTATTTTGTAGATTATTAAAAGAATAATCAAAAGGAGGCCGTGCCCTTAGGCTATAGGCATTTTACCAAGGCAACGGGACAACAAATCAAGTCAAAACAATTAGTTTTTCAAATTAAAGCGACACTCGTGCGTTTTTGTAAATCTACAAATTAAAAGGGAGACGGACTTGATTGTAGTCACTGGAAAACAGCTGCACACACGGTCGATATGTGAAAACTCAGCCTTTTATTTAAATTACACATAAAAGATATATAAGAACACGTCTAATGACATGGCGACACAAACATGGCGGGAGTGACAACGACTGTACAGTCACATAAACAGACACAAGGCAAGCTAAACTAAATGATACTAACAATTACACACGTATTTAATAATTGTACAACCTAACCATCATAAACCTATCTTTTAACTGAGCCGCGCTGGGGCCTCATGGGTAATTTGCCTCGGTCCAATGGGGCATTCCCCACTTACCCATGCGCCCCCGTGGCTGCGCTATTCGTCTGTATTACGTTACGATAATGTACAATTATTTTAAATATGTCTGTAATTATGTGTGCCATTTAGTTTACCTTGCCCTGTGTCTGTTTATGTTACTGAAATGTTTTATTTTGTAGATTATTAAAAGAATAATCAAAAGGAGGCCGTGCCCTTAGGCTATAGGCATTTTACCAAGGCAACGGGACAACAAATCAAGTCAAAACAATTAGTTTTTCAAATTAAAGCGACACTCGTGCGTTTTTGTAAATCTACAAATTAAAAGGGAGACGGACTTGATTGTAGTCACTGGAAAACAGCTGCACACACGGTCGATATGTGAAAACTCCGCCTTTTATTTAAATTACACATAAAAGATATATAAGAACACGTCTAATGACATGGCGACACACACATGGCGGGAGTGACAACGACTGTACAGTCACATAAACAGACACAAGGCAAGCTAAACTAAATGATACTAACAATTACACACGTATTTAATAATTGTACAACCTAACCATCATAAACCTATCTTTTAACTGAGCCGCGCTGGGGCCTCATGGGTAATTTGCCTCGGTCCAATGGGGCATTCCCCACTTACCCATGCGCCCCCGTGGCTGCGCTATTCATCTGTATTACGTTACGATAATGTACAATTATTTTAAATATGTCTGTAATTATGTGTGCCATTTAGTTTACCTTGCCCTGTGTCTGTTTATGTTACTGAAATGTTTTATTTTGTAGATTATTAAAAGAATAATCAAAAGGAGGCTGTGCCCTTAGGCTATAGGCATTTTACCAAGGCAACGGGACAACAAATCAAGTCAAAACAATTAGTTTTTCAAATTAAAGCGACACTCGTGCGTTTTTGTAAATCTACAAATTAAAAGGGAGACGGACTTGATTGTAGTCACTGGAAAACAGCTGCACACACGGTCGATATGTGAAAACTCCGCCTTTTATTTAAATTACACATAAAAGATATATAAGAACACGTCTAATGACATGGCGACACAAACATGGCGGGAGTGACAACGACTGTACAGTCACATAAACAGACACAAGGCAAGCTAAACTAAATGATACTAACAATTACACACGTATTTAATAATTGTACAACCTAACCATCATAAACCTATCTTTTAACTGAGCCACGCTGGGGCCTCATGGGTAATTTGCCTCGGTCCAATGGGGCATTCCCCACTTACCCATGCGCCCCCGTGGATGCGCTATTCATCTGTATTACGTTACGATAATGTACAATTATTTTAAATATGTCTGTAATTATGTGTGCCATTTAGTTTACCTTGCCTGTGTCTGTTTATGTGACTGAAAAGTTTTATTTTGTAGATTAATAAAAGAATAATCAAAAGGAGGCCGTGCCCTTAGGCTATAGGCATTTTACCAAGGCAACGGGACAACAAATCAAGACAAAACAATTCGTTTTTCAAATTAAAGCGACACTCGTGCATTTTTGTTCATTTACAAATTAAATAGTGTTAACTTTCTAACCTCTAAAGTTTGTCATTTTGATAAAGTCTGTGCCTTTGTAATGAGTTTTGACATCTACAAAACTGTTCTAAACAGGTATAGTGAGAATACATTTCACATTTTCTTCTTTTTATAGAATGACCAATGATAATTATTATCGTTTTTGAAGTATACGTGTCCTGAGGACTGTTGTAAGATGACTGGATATAATGTAATAAGAAATATAATTAGTGAACAGTATATGGACTATTCATGGGTTATTTATGGCTTTGTATGTAGACTTTATGGTCTCTTTGGATCAGGAACTTGTGAATGTTTGTCCTAGCCCAAACAGCTTGGTTTATGTGATGGAATTGCTTGAAAGATGTTGGAGGCTGTGATCTTGCTGAAGAGAGTTCATGTCTCTGGTGTGGTGTGCCCATGAGCTTTGGAGAAGTATCTTCTGTGTTGAGACATGGCTGCTTAGAGACATGGGCACGATTTTCAACACAGGTGGCTTTAAAAGTGTCATGAAAGGTGCCAATCATTGTGATTGTAAAAATATGCTTGTGACTCTTTAGCGCATGAGAATGGTCAGTGGTATTGGAAGCCAAACTCTAAAGATGTTGCTGGAGAAATATGCTGCCCTTGCCACCTGTAAATAACGTTACCAGAGTGAAGCACCTGTGTGGTTCTAGACAGCTCACATGGGTTGTGAAGCAGGCGACTCTGAAGGTCACACAGCAGGAATTTGAATTCTTTAAGACTCTAGATTGTGGAATGGAAAGCATAACGGAAGTAGCCTAGCTGCATGACGGAAGAATGATAAGAATAATGTATTGCAAAGACTAATCAGCTTAATAAATGATTAAACATGTGCATTTTGCTATATTGTGGTTTGCACTGGAGTAAAAGTTGATAGACATATGGGTTCTTAAAAGAATAACAGACATAATTGAGGTTGGTGGAATATGGTAGCACACAGGGTAAACAAGTAGGAGCTTTTAATGATGTTGAATTTACCCATAAAACTCTTATATGAACAGGTGTTATGAGATGGCGACACACACATGGCGGGAGTGACAACGACTGTACAGTCACATAAACAGACACAAGGCAAGCTAAACTAAATGATACTAACAATTACACACGTATTTAATAATTGTACAACCTAACCATCATAAACCTATCTTTTAACTGAGCCGCGCTGGGGCCTCATGGGTAATTTGCCTCGGTCCAATGGGGCATTCCCCACTTACCCATGCGCCCCCGTGGCTGCGCTATTCATCTGTATTACGTTACGATAATGTACAATTATTTTAAATATGTCTGTAATTATGTGTGCCATTTAGTTTACCTTGCCCTGTGTCTGTTTATGTTACTGAAATGTTTTATTTTGTAGATTATTAAAAGAATAATCAAAAGGAGGCTGTGCCCTTAGGCTATAGGCATTTTACCAAGGCAACGGGACAACAAATCAAGTCAAAACAATTAGTTTTTCAAATGAAAGCGACACTCGTGCGTTTTTGTAAATCTACAAATTAAAAGGGAGACGGACTTGATTGTAGTCACTGGAAAACAGCTGCACACACGGTCGATATGTGAAAACTCAGCCTTTTATTTAAATTACACATAAAAGATATATAAGAACACGTCTAATGACATGGCGACACAAACATGGCGGGAGTGACAACGACTGTACAGTCACATAAACAGACACAAGGCAAGCTAAACTAAATGATACTAACAATTACACACGTATTTAATAATTGTACAACCTAACCATCATAAACCTATCTTTTAACTGAGCCGCGCTGGGGCCTCATGGGTAATTTGCCTCGGTCCAATGGGGCATTCCCCACTTACCCATGCGCCCCCGTGGCTGCGCTATTCGTCTGTATTACGTTACGATAATGTACAATTATTTTAAATATGTCTGTAATTATGTGTGCCATTTAGTTTACCTTGCCCTGTGTCTGTTTATGTTACTGAAATGTTTTATTTTGTAGATTATTAAAAGAATAATCAAAAGGAGGCCGTGCCCTTAGGCTATAGGCATTTTACCAAGGCAACGGGACAACAAATCAAGTCAAAACAATTAGTTTTTCAAATTAAAGCGACACTCGTGCGTTTTTGTAAATCTACAAATTAAAAGGGAGACGGACTTGATTGTAGTCACTGGAAAACAGCTGCACACACGGTCGATATGTGAAAACTCCGCCTTTTATTTAAATTACACATAAAAGATATATAAGAACACGTCTAATGACATGGCGACACAAACATGGCGGGAGTGACAACGACTGTACAGTCACATAAACAGACACAAGGCAAGCTAAACTAAATGATACTAACAATTACACACGTATTTAATAATTGTACAACCTAACCATCATAAACCTATCTTTTAACTGAGCCGCGCTGGGGCCTCATGGGTAATTTGCCTCGGTCCAATGGGGCATTCCCCACTTACCCATGCGCCCCCGTGGCTGCGCTATTCGTCTGTATTACGTTACGATAATGTACAATTATTTTAAATATGTCTGTAATTATGTGTGCCATTTAGTTTACCTTGCCCTGTGTCTGTTTATGTTACTGAAATGTTTTATTTTGTAGATTATTAAAAGAATAATCAAAAGGAGGCCGTGCCCTTAGGCTATAGGCATTTTACCAAGGCAACGGGACAACAAATCAAGTCAAAACAATTAGTTTTTCAAATTAAAGCGACACTCGTGCGTTTTTGTAAATCTACAAATTAAAAGGGAGACGGACTTGATTGTAGTCACTGGAAAACAGCTGCACACACGGTCGATATGTGAAAACTCCGCCTTTTATTTAAATTACACATAAAAGATATATAAGAACACGTCTAATGACATGGCGACACAAACATGGCGGGAGTGACAACGACTGTACAGTCACATAAACAGACACAAGGCAAGCTAAACTAAATGATACTAACAATTACACACGTATTTAATAATTGTACAACCTAACCATCATAAACCTATCTTTTAACTGAGCCGCGCTGGGGCCTCATGGGTAATTTGCCTCGGTCCAATGGGGCATTCCCCACTTACCCATGCGCCCCCGTGGCTGCGCTATTCGTCTGTATTACGTTACGATAATGTACAATTATTTTAAATATGTCTGTAATTATGTGTGCCATTTAGTTTACCTTGCCCTGTGTCTGTTTATGTTACTGAAATGTTTTATTTTGTAGATTATTAAAAGAATAATCAAAAGGAGGCCGTGCCCTTAGGCTATAGGCATTTTACCAAGGCAACGGGACAACAAATCAAGTCAAAACAATTAGTTTTTCAAATTAAAGCGACACTCGTGCGTTTTTGTAAATCTACAAATTAAAAGGGAGACGGACTTGATTGTAGTCACTGGAAAACAGCTGCACACACGGTCGATATGTGAAAACTCCACCTTTTATTTAAATTACACATAAAAGATATATAAGAACACGTCTAATGACATGGCGACACAAACATGGCGGGAGTGACAACGACTGTACAGTCACATAAACAGACACAAGGCAAGCTAAACTAAATGATACTAACAATTACACACGTATTTAATAATTGTACAACCTAACCATCATGTAAAACCTATCTTTTAACTGAGGCGCGCTGGGGCCTCTTGGGTAATTTGCCTCGGTCCAATGGGGCATTCCCCACTTACCCATGCGCCCCCGTGGATGCGCTATTCATCTGTATTACGTTACGATAATGTACAATTATTTTAAATATGTCTGTAATTATGTGTGCCATTTAGTTTACCTTGCCTGTGTCTGTTTATGTGACTGAAAAGTTTTATTTTGTAGATTAATAAAAGAATAATCAAAAGGAGGCCGTGCCCTTAGGCTATAGGCATTTTACCAAGGCAACGGGACAACAAATCAAGACAAAACAATTCGTTTTTCAAATTAAAGCGACACTCGTGCATTTTTGTTCATTTACAAATTAAATAGTGTTAACTTTCTAACCTCTAAAGTTTGTCATTTTGATAAAGTCTGTGCCTTTGTAATGAGTTTTGACATCTACAAAACTGTTCTAAACAGGTATAGTGAGAATACATTTCACATTTTCTTCTTTTTATAGAATGACCAATGATAATTATTATCGTTTTTGAAGTATACGTGTCCTGAGGACTGTTGTAAGATGACTGGATATAATGTAATAAGAAATATAATTAGTGAACAGTATATGGACTATTCATGGGTTATTTATGGCTTTGTATGTAGACTTTATGGTCTCTTTGGATCAGGAACTTGTGAATGTTTGTCCTAGCCCAAACAGCTTGGTTTATGTGATGGAATTGCTTGAAAGATGTTGGAGGCTGTGATCTTGCTGAAGAGAGTTCATGTCTCTGGTGTGGTGTGCCCATGAGCTTTGGAGAAGTATCTTCTGTGTTGAGACATGGCTGCTTAGAGACATGGGCACGATTTTCAACACAGGTGGCTTTAAAAGTGTCATGAAAGGTGCCAATCATTGTGATTGTAAAAATATGCTTGTGACTCTTTAGCGCATGAGAATGGTCAGTGGTATTGGAAGCCAAACTCTAAAGATGTTGCTGGAGAAATATGCTGCCCTTGCCACCTGTAAATAATGTTATCAGAGTGAAGCACCTGTGTGGTTCTAGACAGCTCACATGGGTTGTGAAGCAGGCGACTCTGAAGGTCACACAGCAGGAATTTGAATTCTTTAAGACTCTAGATTGTGGAATGGAAAGCATAACGGAAGTAGCCTAGCTGCATGACGGAAGAATGATAAGAATAATGTATTGCAAAGACTAATCAGCTTAATAAATGATTAAACATGTGCATTTTGCTATATTGTGGTTTGCACTGGAGTAAAAGTTGGTAGACAAGTGCTTTCTTAAAAGGATGACATACATCATTGTGGTGTGTGGAATATTGCAGCACACATGCTCTATATGCAGGAGCCTTTGCTGATATTTATGGACTACTCATGGGTTATGTATGGCTTTGTATGTAGACTTTATGGTCTCTTTGGATCAGGAACTTGTGAATGTTTGTCCTAGCTCAAACAGCTTGGTTTATGTGATGGAATTGCTTGAAAGATGTTGGAGGCTGTGATCTTGCTGAAGAGAGTTCATGTCTCTGGTGTGGTGTGCCCATGAGCTTTGGAGAAGTATCTTCTGTGTTGAGACATGGCTGCTTAGAGACATGGGCACGATTTTCAACACAGGTGGCTTTAAAAGTGTCATGAAAGGTGCCAATCATTGTGATTGTAAAAATATGCTTGTGACTCTTTAGCGCATGAGAATGGTCAGTGGTATTGGAAGCCAAACTCTAAAGATGTTGCTGGAGAAATATGCTGCCCTTGCCACCTGTAAATAATGTTATCAGAGTGAAGCACCTGTGTGGTTCTAGACAGCTCACATGGGTTGTGAAGCAGGCGACTCTGAAGGTCACACAGCAGGAATTTGAATTCTTTAAGACTCTAGATTGTGGAATGGAAAGCATAACGGAAGTAGCCTAGCTGCATGACGGAAGAATGATAAGAATAATGTATTGCAAAGACTAATCAGCTTAATAAATGATTAAACATGTGCATTTTGCTATATTGTGGTTTGCACTGGAGTAAAAGTTGGTAGACAAGTGCTTTCTTAAAAGGATGACATACATCATTGTGGTGTGTGGAATATTGCAGCACACATGCTCTATATGCAGGAGCCTTTGCTGATATTTATGGACTACTCATGGGTTATGTATGGCTTTGTATGTAGACTTTATGGTCTCTTTGGATCAGGAACTTGTGAATGTTTGTCCTAGCTCAAACAGCTTGGTTTATGTGATGGAATTGCTTGAAAGATGTTGGAGGCTGTGATCTTGCTGAAGAGAGTTCATGTCTCTGGTGTGGTGTGCCCATGAGCTTTGGAGAAGTATCTTCTGTGTTGAGACATGGCTGCTTAGAGACATGGGCACGATTTTCAACACAGGTGGCTTTAAAAGTGTCATGAAAGGTGCCAATCATTGTGATTGTAAAAATATGCTTGTGACTCTTTAGCGCATGAGAATGGTCAGTGGTATTGGAAGCCAAACTCTAAAGATGTTGCTGGAGAAATATGCTGCCCTTGCCACCTGTAAATAATGTTATCAGAGTGAAGCACCTGTGTGGTTCTAGACAGCTCACATGGGTTGTGAAGCAGGCGACTCTGAAGGTCACACAGCAGGAATTTGAATTCTTTAAGACTCTAGATTGTGGAATGGAAAGCATAACGGAAGTAGCCTAGCTGCATGACGGAAGAATGATAAGAATAATGTATTGCAAAGACTAATCAGCTTAATAAATGATTAAACATGTGCGTTTTGCTATATTGTGGTTTGCACTGGAGTAAAAGTTGATAGACATATGGGTTCTTAAAAGAATAACAGACATAATTGAGGTTGGTGGAATATGGTAGCACACAGGGTAAACAAGTAGGAGCTTTTAATGATGTCGAATTTACCCATAAAACTCTTATATGAACAGGTGTTATGAGATGGCGACACACACATGGCGGGAGTGACAACGACTGTACAGTCACATAAACAGACACAAGGCAAGCTAAACTAAATGATACTAACAATTACACACGTATTTAATAATTGTACAACCTAACCATCATAAACCTATCTTTTAACTGAGCCGCGCTGGGGCCTCATGGGTAATTTGCCTCGGTCCAATGGGGCATTCCCCACTTACCCATGCGCCCCCGTGGCTGCGCTATTCATCTGTATTACGTTACGATAATGTACAATTATTTTAAATATGTCTGTAATTATGTGTGCCATTTAGTTTACCTTGCCCTGTGTCTGTTTATGTTACTGAAATGTTTTATTTTGTAGATTATTAAAAGAATAATCAAAAGGAGGCTGTGCCCTTAGGCTATAGGCATTTTACCAAGGCAACGGGACAACAAATCAAGTCAAAACAATTAGTTTTTCAAATTAAAGCGACACTCGTGCGTTTTTGTAAATCTACAAATTAAAAGGGAGACGGACTTGATTGTAGTCACTGGAAAACAGCTGCACACACGGTCGATATGTGAAAACTCCGCCTTTTATTTAAATTACACATAAAAGATATATAAGAACACGTCTAATGACATGGCGACACAAACATGGCGGGAGTGACAACGACTGTACAGTCACATAAACAGACACAAGGCAAGCTAAACTAAATGATACTAACAATTACACACGTATTTAATAATTGTACAACCTAACCATCATGTAAAACCTATCTTTTAACTGAGGCGCGCTGGGGCCTCTTGGGTAATTTGCCTCGGTCCAATGGGGCATTCCCCACTTACCCATGCGCCCCCGTGGCTGCGCTATTCATCTGTATTACGTTACGATAATGTACAATTATTTTAAATATGTCTGTAATTATGTGTGCCATTTAGTTTACCTTGCCTGTGTCTGTTTATGTGACTGAAAAGTTTTATTTTGTAGATTAATAAAAGAATAATCAAAAGGAGGCCGTGCCCTTAGGCTATAGGCATTTTACCAAGGCAACGGGACAACAAATCAAGACAAAACAATTCGTTTTTCAAATTAAAGCGACACTCGTGCATTTTTGTTCATTTACAAATTAAATAGTGTTAACTTTCTAACCTCTAAAGTTTGTCATTTTGATAAAGTCTGTGCCTTTGTAATGAGTTTTGACATCTACAAAACTGTTCTAAACAGGTATAGTGAGAATACATTTCACATTTTCTTCTTTTTATAGAATGACCAATGATAATTATTATCGTTTTTGAAGTATACGTGTCCTGAGGACTGTTGTAAGATGACTGGATATAATGTAATAAGAAATATAATTAGTGAACAGTATATGGACTATTCATGGGTTATTTATGGCTTTGTATGTAGACTTTATGGTCTCTTTGGATCAGGAACTTGTGAATGTTTGTCCTAGCCCAAACAGCTTGGTTTATGTGATGGAATTGCTTGAAAGATGTTGGAGGCTGTGATCTTGCTGAAGAGAGTTCATGTCTCTGGTGTGGTGTGCCCATGAGCTTTGGAGAAGTATCTTCTGTGTTGAGACATGGCTGCTTAGAGACATGGGCACGATTTTCAACACAGGTGGCTTTAAAAGTGTCATGAAAGGTGCCAATCATTGTGATTGTAAAAATATGCTTGTGACTCTTTAGCGCATGAGAATGGTCAGTGGTATTGGAAGCCAAACTCTAAAGATGTTGCTGGAGAAATATGCTGCCCTTGCCACCTGTAAATAATGTTATCAGAGTGAAGCACCTGTGTGGTTCTAGACAGCTCACATGGGTTGTGAAGCAGGCGACTCTGAAGGTCACACAGCAGGAATTTGAATTCTTTAAGACTCTAGATTGTGGAATGGAAAGCATAACGGAAGTAGCCTAGCTGCATGACGGAAGAATGATAAGAATAATGTATTGCAAAGACTAATCAGCTTAATAAATGATTAAACATGTGCATTTTGCTATATTGTGGTTTGCACTGGAGTAAAAGTTGGTAGACAAGTGCTTTCTTAAAAGGATGACATACATCATTGTGGTGTGTGGAATATTGCAGCACACATGCTCTATATGCAGGAGCCTTTGCTGATATTTATGGACTACTCATGGGTTATGTATGGCTTTGTATGTAGACTTTATGGTCTCTTTGGATCAGGAACTTGTGAATGTTTGTCCTAGCTCAAACAGCTTGGTTTATGTGATGGAATTGCTTGAAAGATGTTGGAGGCTGTGATCTTGCTGAAGAGAGTTCATGTCTCTGGTGTGGTGTGCCCATGAGCTTTGGAGAAGTATCTTCTGTGTTGAGACATGGCTGCTTAGAGACATGGGCACGATTTTCAACACAGGTGGCTTTAAAAGTGTCATGAAAGGTGCCAATCATTGTGATTGTAAAAATATGCTTGTGACTCTTTAGCGCATGAGAATGGTCAGTGGTATTGGAAGCCAAACTCTAAAGATGTTGCTGGAGAAATATGCTGCCCTTGCCACCTGTAAATAATGTTATCAGAGTGAAGCACCTGTGTGGTTCTAGACAGCTCACATGGGTTGTGAAGCAGGCGACTCTGAAGGTCACACAGCAGGAATTTGAATTCTTTAAGACTCTAGATTGTGGAATGGAAAGCATAACGGAAGTAGCCTAGCTGCATGACGGAAGAATGATAAGAATAATGTATTGCAAAGACTAATCAGCTTAATAAATGATTAAACATGTGCATTTTGCTATATTGTGGTTTGCACTGGAGTAAAAGTTGGTAGACAAGTGCTTTCTTAAAAGGATGACATACATCATTGTGGTGTGTGGAATATTGCAGCACACATGCTCTATATGCAGGAGCCTTTGCTGATATTTATGGACTACTCATGGGTTATGTATGGCTTTGTATGTAGACTTTATGGTCTCTTTGGATCAGGAACTTGTGAATGTTTGTCCTAGCTCAAACAGCTTGGTTTATGTGATGGAATTGCTTGAAAGATGTTGGAGGCTGTGATCTTGCTGAAGAGAGTTCATGTCTCTGGTGTGGTGTGCCCATGAGCTTTGGAGAAGTATCTTCTGTGTTGAGACATGGCTGCTTAGAGACATGGGCACGATTTTCAACACAGGTGGCTTTAAAAGTGTCATGAAAGGTGCCAATCATTGTGATTGTAAAAATATGCTTGTGACTCTTTAGCGCATGAGAATGGTCAGTGGTATTGGAAGCCAAACTCTAAAGATGTTGCTGGAGAAATATGCTGCCCTTGCCACCTGTAAATAACGTTACCAGAGTGAAGCACCTGTGTGGTTCTAGACAGCTCACATGGGTTGTGAAGCAGGCGACTCTGAAGGTCACACAGCAGGAATTTGAATTCTTTAAGACTCTAGATTGTGGAATGGAAAGCATAACGGAAGTAGCCTAGCTGCATGACGGAAGAATGATAAGAATAATGTATTGCAAAGACTAATCAGCTTAATAAATGATTAAACATGTGCATTTTGCTATATTGTGGTTTGCACTGGAGTAAAAGTTGATAGACATATGGGTTCTTAAAAGAATAACAGACATAATTGAGGTTGGTGGAATATGGTAGCACACAGGGTAAACAAGTAGGAGCTTTTAATGATGTTGAATTTACCCATAAAACTCTTATATGAACAGGTGTTATGAGATGGCGACACACACATGGCGGGAGTGACAACGACTGTACAGTCACATAAACAGACACAAGGCAAGCTAAACTAAATGATACTAACAATTACACACGTATTTAATAATTGTACAACCTAACCATCATAAACCTATCTTTTAACTGAGCCGCGCTGGGGCCTCATGGGTAATTTGCCTCGGTCCAATGGGGCATTCCCCACTTACCCATGCGCCCCCGTGGCTGCGCTATTCGTCTGTATTACGTTACGATAATGTACAATTATTTTAAATATGTCTGTAATTATGTGTGCCATTTAGTTTACCTTGCCCTGTGTCTGTTTATGTTACTGAAATGTTTTATTTTGTAGATTATTAAAAGAATAATCAAAAGGAGGCCGTGCCCTTAGGCTATAGGCATTTTACCAAGGCAACGGGACAACAAATCAAGTCAAAACAATTAGTTTTTCAAATTAAAGCGACACTCGTGCGTTTTTGTAAATCTACAAATTAAAAGGGAGACGGACTTGATTGTAGTCACTGGAAAACAGCTGCACACACGGTCGATATGTGAAAACTCCGCCTTTTATTTAAATTACACATAAAAGATATATAAGAACACGTCTAATGACATGGCGACACAAACATGGCGGGAGTGACAACGACTGTACAGTCACATAAACAGACACAAGGCAAGCTAAACTAAATGATACTAACAATTACACACGTATTTAATAATTGTACAACCTAACCATCATGTAAAACCTATCTTTTAACTGAGGCGCGCTGGGGCCTCTTGGGTAATTTGCCTCGGTCCAATGGGGCATTCCCCACTTACCCATGCGCCCCCGTGGATGCGCTATTCATCTGTATTACGTTACGATAATGTACAATTATTTTAAATATGTCTGTAATTATGTGTGCCATTTAGTTTACCTTGCCTGTGTCTGTTTATGTGACTGAAAAGTTTTATTTTGTAGATTAATAAAAGAATAATCAAAAGGAGGCCGTGCCCTTAGGCTATAGGCATTTTACCAAGGCAACGGGACAACAAATCAAGACAAAACAATTCGTTTTTCAAATTAAAGCGACACTCGTGCATTTTTGTTCATTTACAAATTAAATAGTGTTAACTTTCTAACCTCTAAAGTTTGTCATTTTGATAAAGTCTGTGCCTTTGTAATGAGTTTTGACATCTACAAAACTGTTCTAAACAGGTATAGTGAGAATACATTTCACATTTTCTTCTTTTTATAGAATGACCAATGATAATTATTATCGTTTTTGAAGTATACGTGTCCTGAGGACTGTTGTAAGATGACTGGATATAATGTAATAAGAAATATAATTAGTGAACAGTATATGGACTATTCATGGGTTATTTATGGCTTTGTATGTAGACTTTATGGTCTCTTTGGATCAGGAACTTGTGAATGTTTGTCCTAGCCCAAACAGCTTGGTTTATGTGATGGAATTGCTTGAAAGATGTTGGAGGCTGTGATCTTGCTGAAGAGAGTTCATGTCTCTGGTGTGGTGTGCCCATGAGCTTTGGAGAAATATCTTCTGTGTTGAGACATGGCTGCTTAGAGACATGGGCACGATTTTCAACACAGGTGGCTTTAAAAGTGTCATGAAAGGTGCCAATCATTGTGATTGTAAAAATATGCTTGTGACTCTTTAGCGCATGAGAATGGTCAGTGGTATTGGAAGCCAAACTCTAAAGATGTTGCTGGAGAAATATGCTGCCCTTGCCACCTGTAAATAACGTTACCAGAGTGAAGCACCTGTGTGGTTCTAGACAGCTCACATGGGTTGTGAAGCAGGCGACTCTGAAGGTCACACAGCAGGAATTTGAATTCTTTAAGACTCTAGATTGTGGAATGGAAAGCATAACGGAAGTAGCCTAGCTGCATGACGGAAGAATGATAAGAATAATGTATTGCAAAGACTAATCAGCTTAATAAATGATTAAACATGTGCATTTTGCTATATTGTGGTTTGCACTGGAGTAAAAGTTGATAGACATATGGGTTCTTAAAAGAATAACAGACATAATTGAGGTTGGTGGAATATGGTAGCACACAGGGTAAACAAGTAGGAGCTTTTAATGATGTTGAATTTACCCATAAAACTCTTATATGAACAGGTGTTATGAGATGGCGACACACACATGGCGGGAGTGACAACGACTGTACAGTCACATAAACAGACACAAGGCAAGCTAAACTAAATGATACTAACAATTACACACGTATTTAATAATTGTACAACCTAACCATCATAAACCTATCTTTTAACTGAGCCGCGCTGGGGCCTCATGGGTAATTTGCCTCGGTCCAATGGGGCATTCCCCACTTACCCATGCGCCCCCGTGGCTGCGCTATTCATCTGTATTACGTTACGATAATGTACAATTATTTTAAATATGTCTGTAATTATGTGTGCCATTTAGTTTACCTTGCCCTGTGTCTGTTTATGTTACTGAAATGTTTTATTTTGTAGATTATTAAAAGAATAATCAAAAGGAGGCTGTGCCCTTAGGCTATAGGCATTTTACCAAGGCAACGGGACAACAAATCAAGTCAAAACAATTAGTTTTTCAAATTAAAGCGACACTCGTGCGTTTTTGTAAATCTACAAATTAAAAGGGAGACGGACTTGATTGTAGTCACTGGAAAACAGCTGCACACACGGTCGATATGTGAAAACTCCGCCTTTTATTTAAATTACACATAAAAGATATATAAGAACAGGTCTAATGACATGGCGACACAAACATGGCGGGAGTGACAACGACTGTACAGTCACATAAACAGACACAAGGCAAGCTAAACTAAATGATACTAACAATTACACACGTATTTAATAATTGTACAACCTAACCATCATAAACCTATCTTTTAACTGAGCCGCGCTGGGGCCTCATGGGTAATTTGCCTCGGTCCAATGGGGCATTCCCCACTTACCCATGCGCCCCCGTGGCTGCGCTATTCGTCTGTATTACGTTACGATAATGTACAATTATTTTAAATATGTCTGTAATTATGTGTGCCATTTAGTTTACCTTGCCCTGTGTCTGTTTATGTTACTGAAATGTTTTATTTTGTAGATTATTAAAAGAATAATCAAAAGGAGGCCGTGCCCTTAGGCTATAGGCATTTTACCAAGGCAACGGGACAACAAATCAAGTCAAAACAATTAGTTTTTCAAATTAAAGCGACACTCGTGCGTTTTTGTAAATCTACAAATTAAAAGGGAGACGGGACTTGATTGTAGTCACTGGAAAACAGCTGCACACACGGTCGATATGTGAAAACTCCGCCTTTTATTTAAATTACACATAAAAGATATATAAGAACACGTCTAATGACATGGCGACACAAACATGGCGGGAGTGACAACGACTGTACAGTCACATAAACAGACACAAGGCAAGCTAAACTAAATGATACTAACAATTACACACGTATTTAATAATTGTACAACCTAACCATCATAAACCTATCTTTTAACTGAGCCGCGCTGGGGCCTCATGGGTAATTTGCCTCGGTCCAATGGGGCATTCCCCACTTACCCATGCGCCCCCGTGGCTGCGCTATTCGTCTGTATTACGTTACGATAATGTACAATTATTTTAAATATGTCTGTAATTATGTGTGCCATTTAGTTTACCTTGCCCTGTGTCTGTTTATGTTACTGAAATGTTTTATTTTGTAGATTATTAAAAGAATAATCAAAAGGAGGCCGTGCCCTTAGGCTATAGGCATTTTACCAAGGCAACGGGACAACAAATCAAGTCAAAACAATTAGTTTTTCAAATTAAAGCGACACTAGTGCGTTTTTGTAAATCTACAAATTAAAAGGGAGACGGACTTGATTGTAGTCACTGGAAAACAGCTGCACACACGGTCGATATGTGAAAACTCCACCTTTTATTTAAATTACACATAAAAGATATATAAGAACACGTCTAATGACATGGCGACACAAACATGGCGGGAGTGACAACGACTGTACAGTCACATAAACAGACACAAGGCAAGCTAAACTAAATGATACTAACAATTACACACGTATTTAATAATTGTACAACCTAACCATCATGTAAAACCTATCTTTTAACTGAGGCGCGCTGGGGCCTCTTGGGTAATTTGCCTCGGTCCAATGGGGCATTCCCCACTTACCCATGCGCCCCCGTGGATGCGCTATTCATCTGTATTACGTTACGATAATGTACAATTATTTTAAATATGTCTGTAATTATGTGTGCCATTTAGTTTACCTTGCCTGTGTCTGTTTATGTGACTGAAAAGTTTTATTTTGTAGATTAATAAAAGAATAATCAAAAGGAGGCCGTGCCCTTAGGCTATAGGCATTTTACCAAGGCAACGGGACAACAAATCAAGACAAAACAATTCGTTTTTCAAATTAAAGCGACACTCGTGCATTTTTGTTCATTTACAAATTAAATAGTGTTAACTTTCTAACCTCTAAAGTTTGTCATTTTGATAAAGTCTGTGCCTTTGTAATGAGTTTTGACATCTACAAAACTGTTCTAAACAGGTATAGTGAGAATACATTTCACATTTTCTTCTTTTTATAGAATGACCAATGATAATTATTATCGTTTTTGAAGTATACGTGTCCTGAGGACTGTTGTAAGATGACTGGATATAATGTAATAAGAAATATAATTAGTGAACAGTATATGGACTATTCATGGGTTATTTATGGCTTTGTATGTAGACTTTATGGTCTCTTTGGATCAGGAACTTGTGAATGTTTGTCCTAGCCCAAACAGCTTGGTTTATGTGATGGAATTGCTTGAAAGATGTTGGAGGCTGTGATCTTGCTGAAGAGAGTTCATGTCTCTGGTGTGGTGTGCCCATGAGCTTTGGAGAAATATCTTCTGTGTTGAGACATGGCTGCTTAGAGACATGGGCACGATTTTCAACACAGGTGGCTTTAAAAGTGTCATGAAAGGTGCCAATCATTGTGATTGTAAAAATATGCTTGTGACTCTTTAGCGCATGAGAATGGTCAGTGGTATTGGAAGCCAAACTCTAAAGATGTTGCTGGAGAAATATGCTGCCCTTGCCACCTGTAAATAACGTTACCAGAGTGAAGCACCTGTGTGGTTCTAGACAGCTCACATGGGTTGTGAAGCAGGCGACTCTGAAGGTCACACAGCAGGAATTTGAATTCTTTAAGACTCTAGATTGTGGAATGGAAAGCATAACGGAAGTAGCCTAGCTGCATGACGGAAGAATGATAAGAATAATGTATTGCAAAGACTAATCAGCTTAATAAATGATTAAACATGTGCATTTTGCTATATTGTGGTTTGCACTGGAGTAAAAGTTGATAGACATATGGGTTCTTAAAAGAATAACAGACATAATTGAGGTTGGTGGAATATGGTAGCACACAGGGTAAACAAGTAGGAGCTTTTAATGATGTTGAATTTACCCATAAAACTCTTATATGAACAGGTGTTATGAGATGGCGACACACACATGGCGGGAGTGACAACGACTGTACAGTCACATAAACAGACACAAGGCAAGCTAAACTAAATGATACTAACAATTACACACGTATTTAATAATTGTACAACCTAACCATCATAAACCTATCTTTTAACTGAGCCGCGCTGGGGCCTCATGGGTAATTTGCCTCGGTCCAATGGGGCATTCCCCACTTACCCATGCGCCCCCGTGGCTGCGCTATTCGTCTGTATTACGTTACGATAATGTACAATTATTTTAAATATGTCTGTAATTATGTGTGCCATTTAGTTTACCTTGCCCTGTGTCTGTTTATGTTACTGAAATGTTTTATTTTGTAGATTATTAAAAGAATAATCAAAAGGAGGCCGTGCCCTTAGGCTATAGGCATTTTACCAAGGCAACGGGACAACAAATCAAGTCAAAACAATTAGTTTTTCAAATTAAAGCGACACTCGTGCGTTTTTGTAAATCTACAAATTAAAAGGGAGACGGACTTGATTGTAGTCACTGGAAAACAGCTGCACACACGGTCGATATGTGAAAACTCCGCCTTTTATTTAAATTACACATAAAAGATATATAAGAACACGTCTAATGACATGGCGACACAAACATGGCGGGAGTGACAACGACTGTACAGTCACATAAACAGACACAAGGCAAGCTAAACTAAATGATACTAACAATTACACACGTATTTAATAATTGTACAACCTAACCATCATGTAAAACCTATCTTTTAACTGAGGCGCGCTGGGGCCTCTTGGGTAATTTGCCTCGGTCCAATGGGGCATTCCCCACTTACCCATGCGCCCCCGTGGATGCGCTATTCATCTGTATTACGTTACGATAATGTACAATTATTTTAAATATGTCTGTAATTATGTGTGCCATTTAGTTTACCTTGCCTGTGTCTGTTTATGTGACTGAAAAGTTTTATTTTGTAGATTAATAAAAGAATAATCAAAAGGAGGCCGTGCCCTTAGGCTATAGGCATTTTACCAAGGCAACGGGACAACAAATCAAGACAAAACAATTCGTTTTTCAAATTAAAGCGACACTCGTGCATTTTTGTTCATTTACAAATTAAATAGTGTTAACTTTCTAACCTCTAAAGTTTGTCATTTTGATAAAGTCTGTGCCTTTGTAATGAGTTTTGACATCTACAAAACTGTTCTAAACAGGTATAGTGAGAATACATTTCACATTTTCTTCTTTTTATAGAATGACCAATGATAATTATTATCGTTTTTGAAGTATACGTGTCCTGAGGACTGTTGTAAGATGACTGGATATAATGTAATAAGAAATATAATTAGTGAACAGTATATGGACTATTCATGGGTTATTTATGGCTTTGTATGTAGACTTTATGGTCTCTTTGGATCAGGAACTTGTGAATGTTTGTCCTAGCCCAAACAGCTTGGTTTATGTGATGGAATTGCTTGAAAGATGTTGGAGGCTGTGATCTTGCTGAAGAGAGTTCATGTCTCTGGTGTGGTGTGCCCATGAGCTTTGGAGAAGTATCTTCTGTGTTGAGACATGGCTGCTTAGAGACATGGGCACGATTTTCAACACAGGTGGCTTTAAAAGTGTCATGAAAGGTGCCAATCATAGTGATTGTAAAAATATTCTTGTGACTCTTTAGCGCATGAGAATGGTCAGTGGTATTGGAAGCCAAACTCTAAAGATGTTGCTGGAGAAATATGCTGCCCTTGCCACCTGTAAATAATGTTATCAGAGTGAAGCACCTGTGTGGTTCTAGACAGCTCACATGGGTTGTGAAGCAGGCGACTCTGAAGGTCACACAGCAGGAATTTGAATTCTTTAAGACTCTAGATTGTGGAATGGAAAGCATAACGGAAGTAGCCTAGCTGCATGACGGAAGAATGATAAGAATAATGTATTGCAAAGACTAATCAGCTTAATAAATGATTAAACATGTGCATTTTGCTATATTGTGGTTTGCACTGGAGTAAAAGTTGGTAGACAAGTGCTTTCTTAAAAGGATGACATACATCATTGTGGTGTGTGGAATATTGCAGCACACATGCTCTATATGCAGGAGCCTTTGCTGATATTCTACTTATGGACTACTCATGGGTTATGTATGGCTTTGTATGTAGACTTTATGGTCTCTTTGGATCAGGAACTTGTGAATGTTTGTCCTAGCTCAAACAGCTTGGTTTATGTGATGGAATTGCTTGAAAGATGTTGGAGGCTGTGATCTTGCTGAAGAGAGTTCATGTCTCTGGTGTGGTGTGCCCATGAGCTTTGGAGAAGTATCTTCTGTGTTGAGACATGGCTGCTTAGAGACATGGGCACGATTTTCAACACAGGTGGCTTTAAAAGTGTCATGAAAGGTGCCAATCATTGTGATTGTAAAAATATGCTTGTGACTCTTTAGCGCATGAGAATGGTCAGTGGTATTGGAAGCCAAACTCTAAAGATGTTGCTGGAGAAATATGCTGCCCTTGCCACCTGTAAATAATGTTATCAGAGTGAAGCACCTGTGTGGTTCTAGACAGCTCACATGGGTTGTGAAGCAGGCGACTCTGAAGGTCACACAGCAGGAATTTGAATTCTTTAAGACTCTAGATTGTGGAATGGAAAGCATAACGGAAGTAGCCTAGCTGCATGACGGAAGAATGATAAGAATAATGTATTGCAAAGACTAATCAGCTTAATAAATGATTAAACATGTGCATTTTGCTATATTGTGGTTTGCACTGGAGTAAAAGTTGGTAGACAAGTGCTTTCTTAAAAGGATGACATACATCATTGTGGTGTGTGGAATATTGCAGCACACATGCTCTATATGCAGGAGCCTTTGCTGATATTCTACTTATGGACTACTCATGGGTTATGTATGGCTTTGTATGTAGACTTTATGGTCTCTTTGGATCAGGAACTTGTGAATGTTTGTCCTAGCTCAAACAGCTTGGTTTATGTGATGGAATTGCTTGAAAGATGTTGGAGGCTGTGATCTTGCTGAAGAGAGTTCATGTCTCTGGTGTGGTGTGCCCATGAGCTTTGGAGAAGTATCTTCTGTGTTGAGACATGGCTGCTTAGAGACATGGGCACGATTTTCAACACAGGTGGCTTTAAAAGTGTCATGAAAGGTGCCAATCATTGTGATTGTAAAAATATGCTTGTGACTCTTTAGCGCATGAGAATGGTCAGTGGTATTGGAAGCCAAACTCTAAAGATGTTGCTGGAGAAATATGCTGCCCTTGCCACCTGTAAATAATGTTATCAGAGTGAAGCACCTGTGTGGTTCTAGACAGCTCACATGGGTTGTGAAGCAGGCGACTCTGAAGGTCACACAGCAGGAATTTGAATTCTTTAAGACTCTAGATTGTGGAATGGAAAGCATAACGGAAGTAGCCTAGCTGCATGACGGAAGAATGATAAGAATAATGTATTGCAAAGACTAATCAGCTTAATAAATGATTAAACATGTGCATTTTGCTATATTGTGGTTTGCACTGGAGTAAAAGTTGGTAGACAAGTGCTTTCTTAAAAGGATGACATACATCATTGTGGTGTGTGGAATATTGCAGCACACATGCTCTATATGCAGGAGCCTTTGCTGATATTTATGGACTACTCATGGGTTATGTATGGCTTTGTATGTAGACTTTATGGTCTCTTTGGATCAGGAACTTGTGAATGTTTGTCCTAGCTCAAACAGCTTGGTTTATGTGATGGAATTGCTTGAAAGATGTTGGAGGCTGTGATCTTGCTGAAGAGAGTTCATGTCTCTGGTGTGGTGTGCCCATGAGCTTTGGAGAAGTATCTTCTGTGTTGAGACATGGCTGCTTAGAGACATGGGCACGATTTTCAACACAGGTGGCTTTAAAAGTGTCATGAAAGGTGCCAATCATTGTGATTGTAAAAATATGCTTGTGACTCTTTAGCGCATGAGAATGGTCAGTGGTATTGGAAGCCAAACTCTAAAGATGTTGCTGGAGAAATATGCTGCCCTTGCCACCTGTAAATAATGTTATCAGAGTGAAGCACCTGTGTGGTTCTAGACAGCTCACATGGGTTGTGAAGCAGGCGACTCTGAAGGTCACACAGCAGGAATTTGAATTCTTTAAGACTCTAGATTGTGGAATGGAAAGCATAACGGAAGTAGCCTAGCTGCATGACGGAAGAATGATAAGAATAATGTATTGCAAAGACTAATCAGCTTAATAAATGATTAAACATGTGCATTTTGCTATATTGTGGTTTGCACTGGAGTAAAAGTTGGTAGACAAGTGCTTTCTTAAAAGGATGACATACATCATTGTGGTGTGTGGAATATTGCAGCACACATGCTCTATATGCAGGAGCCTTTGCTGATATTCTACTTATGGACTACTCATGGGTTATGTATGGCTTTGTATGTAGACTTTATGGTCTCTTTGGATCAGGAACTTGTGAATGTTTGTCCTAGCTCAAACAGCTTGGTTTATGTGATGGAATTGCTTGAAAGATGTTGGAGGCTGTGATCTTGCTGAAGAGAGTTCATGTCTCTGGTGTGGTGTGCCCATGAGCTTTGGAGAAGTATCTTCTGTGTTGAGACATGGCTGCTTAGAGACATGGGCACGATTTTCAACACAGGTGGCTTTAAAAGTGTCATGAAAGGTGCCAATCATAGTGATTGTAAAAATATTCTTGTGACTCTTTAGCGCATGAGAATGGTCAGTGGTATTGGAAGCCAAACTCTAAAGATGTTGCTGGAGAAATATGCTGCCCTTGCCACCTGTAAATAACGTTACCAGAGTGAAGCACCTGTGTGGTTCTAGACAGCTCACATGGGTTGTGAAGCAGGCGACTCTGAAGGTCACACAGCAGGAATTTGAATTCTTTAAGACTCTAGATTGTGGAATGGAAAGCATAACGGAAGTAGCCTAGCTGCATGACGGAAGAATGATAAGAATAATGTATTGCAAAGACTAATCAGCTTAATAAATGATTAAACATGTGCATTTTGCTATATTGTGGTTTGCACTGGAGTAAAAGTTGGTAGACAAGTGCTTTCTTAAAAGGATGACATACATCATTGTGGTGTGTGGAATATTGCAGCACACATGCTCTATATGCAGGAGCCTTTGCTGATATTCTACTTATGGACTACTCATGGGTTATGTATGGCTTTGTATGTAGACTTTATGGTCTCTTTGGATCAGGAACTTGTGAATGTTTGTCCTAGCTCAAACAGCTTGGTTTATGTGATGGAATTGCTTGAAAGATGTTGGAGGCTGTGATCTTGCTGAAGAGAGTTCATGTCTCTGGTGTGGTGTGCCCATGAGCTTTGGAGAAGTATCTTCTGTGTTGAGACATGGCTGCTTAGAGACATGGGCACGATTTTCAACACAGGTGGCTTTAAAAGTGTCATGAAAGGTGCCAATCATAGTGATTGTAAAAATATTCTTGTGACTCTTTAGCGCATGAGAATGGTCAGTGGTATTGGAAGCCAAACTCTAAAGATGTTGCTGGAGAAATATGCTGCCCTTGCCACCTGTAAATAACGTTACCAGAGTGAAGCACCTGTGTGGTTCTAGACAGCTCACATGGGTTGTGAAGCAGGCGACTCTGAAGGTCACACAGCAGGAATTTGAATTCTTTAAGACTCTAGATTGTGGAATGGAAAGCATAACGGAAGTAGCCTAGCTGCATGACGGAAGAATGATAAGAATAATGTATTGCAAAGACTAATCAGCTTAATAAATGATTAAACATGTGCATTTTGCTATATTGTGGTTTGCACTGGAGTAAAAGTTGGTAGACAAGTGCTTTCTTAAAAGGATGACATACATCATTGTGGTGTGTGGAATATTGCAGCACACATGCTCTATATGCAGGAGCCTTTGCTGATATTCTACTTATGGACTACTCATGGGTTATGTATGGCTTTGTATGTAGACTTTATGGTCTCTTTGGATCAGGAACTTGTGAATGTTTGTCCTAGCCCAAACAGCTTGGTTTATGTGATGGAATTGCTTGAAAGATGTTGGAGGCTGTGATCTTGCTGAAGAGAGTTCATGTCTCTGGTGTGGTGTGCCCATGAGCTTTGGAGAAGTATCTTCTGTGTTGAGACATGGCTGCTTAGAGACATGGGCACGATTTTCAACACAGGTGGCTTTAAAAGTGTCATGAAAGGTGCCAATCATTGTGATTGTAAAAATATGCTTGTGACTCTTTAGCGCATGAGAATGGTCAGTGGTATTGGAAGCCAAACTCTAAAGATGTTGCTGGAGAAATATGCTGCCCTTGCCACCTGTAAATAATGTTATCAGAGTGAAGCACCTGTGTGGTTCTAGACAGCTCACATGGGTTGTGAAGCAGGCGACTCTGAAGGTCACACAGCAGGAATTTGAATTCTTTAAGACTCTAGATTGTGGAATGGAAAGCATAACGGAAGTAGCCTAGCTGCATGACGGAAGAATGATAAGAATAATGTATTGCAAAGACTAATCAGCTTAATAAATGATTAAACATGTGCATTTTGCTATATTGTGGTTTGCACTGGAGTAAAAGTTGATAGACATATGGGTTCTTAAAAGAATAACAGACATAATTGAGGTTGGTGGAATATGGTAGCACACAGGGTAAACAAGTAGGAGCTTTTAATGATGTTGAATTTACCCATAAAACTCTTATATGAACAGGTGTTATGAGATGGCGACACACACATGGCGGGAGTGACAACGACTGTACAGTCACATAAACAGACACAAGGCAAGCTAAACTAAATGATACTAACAATTACACACGTATTTAATAATTGTACAACCTAACCATCATAAACCTATCTTTTAACTGAGCCGCGCTGGGGCCTCATGGGTAATTTGCCTCGGTCCAATGGGGCATTCCCCACTTACCCATGCGCCCCCGTGGCTGCGCTATTCGTCTGTATTACGTTACGATAATGTACAATTATTTTAAATATGTCTGTAATTATGTGTGCCATTTAGTTTACCTTGCCCTGTGTCTGTTTATGTTACTGAAATGTTTTATTTTGTAGATTATTAAAAGAATAATCAAAAGGAGGCCGTGCCCTTAGGCTATAGGCATTTTACCAAGGCAACGGGACAACAAATCAAGTCAAAACAATTAGTTTTTCAAATTAAAGCGACACTCGTGCGTTTTTGTAAATCTACAAATTAAAAGGGAGACGGGACTTGATTGTAGTCACTGGAAAACAGCTGCACACACGGTCGATATGTGAAAACTCCGCCTTTTATTTAAATTACACATAAAAGATATATAAGAACACGTCTAATGACATGGCGACACAAACATGGCGGGAGTGACAACGACTGTACAGTCACATAAACAGACACAAGGCAAGCTAAACTAAATGATACTAACAATTACACACGTATTTAATAATTGTACAACCTAACCATCATAAACCTATCTTTTAACTGAGCCGCGCTGGGGCCTCATGGGTAATTTGCCTCGGTCCAATGGGGCATTCCCCACTTACCCATGCGCCCCCGTGGCTGCGCTATTCGTCTGTATTACGTTACGATAATGTACAATTATTTTAAATATGTCTGTAATTATGTGTGCCATTTAGTTTACCTTGCCCTGTGTCTGTTTATGTTACTGAAATGTTTTATTTTGTAGATTATTAAAAGAATAATCAAAAGGAGGCCGTGCCCTTAGGCTATAGGCATTTTACCAAGGCAACGGGACAACAAATCAAGTCAAAACAATTAGTTTTTCAAATTAAAGCGACACTCGTGCGTTTTTGTAAATCTACAAATTAAAAGGGAGACGGACTTGATTGTAGTCACTGGAAAACAGCTGCACACACGGTCGATATGTGAAAACTCCACCTTTTATTTAAATTACACATAAAAGATATATAAGAACACGTCTAATGACATGGCGACACAAACATGGCGGGAGTGACAACGACTGTACAGTCACATAAACAGACACAAGGCAAGCTAAACTAAATGATACTAACAATTACACACGTATTTAATAATTGTACAACCTAACCATCATGTAAAACCTATCTTTTAACTGAGGCGCGCTGGGGCCTCTTGGGTAATTTGCCTCGGTCCAATGGGGCATTCCCCACTTACCCATGCGCCCCCGTGGATGCGCTATTCATCTGTATTACGTTACGATAATGTACAATTATTTTAAATATGTCTGTAATTATGTGTGCCATTTAGTTTACCTTGCCTGTGTCTGTTTATGTGACTGAAAAGTTTTATTTTGTAGATTAATAAAAGAATAATCAAAAGGAGGCCGTGCCCTTAGGCTATAGGCATTTTACCAAGGCAACGGGACAACAAATCAAGACAAAACAATTCGTTTTTCAAATTAAAGCGACACTCGTGCATTTTTGTTCATTTACAAATTAAATAGTGTTAACTTTCTAACCTCTAAAGTTTGTCATTTTGATAAAGTCTGTGCCTTTGTAATGAGTTTTGACATCTACAAAACTGTTCTAAACAGGTATAGTGAGAATACATTTCACATTTTCTTCTTTTTATAGAATGACCAATGATAATTATTATCGTTTTTGAAGTATACGTGTCCTGAGGACTGTTGTAAGATGACTGGATATAATGTAATAAGAAATATAATTAGTGAACAGTATATGGACTATTCATGGGTTATTTATGGCTTTGTATGTAGACTTTATGGTCTCTTTGGATCAGGAACTTGTGAATGTTTGTCCTAGCCCAAACAGCTTGGTTTATGTGATGGAATTGCTTGAAAGATGTTGGAGGCTGTGATCTTGCTGAAGAGAGTTCATGTCTCTGGTGTGGTGTGCCCATGAGCTTTGGAGAAATATCTTCTGTGTTGAGACATGGCTGCTTAGAGACATGGGCACGATTTTCAACACAGGTGGCTTTAAAAGTGTCATGAAAGGTGCCAATCATTGTGATTGTAAAAATATGCTTGTGACTCTTTAGCGCATGAGAATGGTCAGTGGTATTGGAAGCCAAACTCTAAAGATGTTGCTGGAGAAATATGCTGCCCTTGCCACCTGTAAATAACGTTACCAGAGTGAAGCACCTGTGTGGTTCTAGACAGCTCACATGGGTTGTGAAGCAGGCGACTCTGAAGGTCACACAGCAGGAATTTGAATTCTTTAAGACTCTAGATTGTGGAATGGAAAGCATAACGGAAGTAGCCTAGCTGCATGACGGAAGAATGATAAGAATAATGTATTGCAAAGACTAATCAGCTTAATAAATGATTAAACATGTGCATTTTGCTATATTGTGGTTTGCACTGGAGTAAAAGTTGATAGACATATGGGTTCTTAAAAGAATAACAGACATAATTGAGGTTGGTGGAATATGGTAGCACACAGGGTAAACAAGTAGGAGCTTTTAATGATGTTGAATTTACCCATAAAACTCTTATATGAACAGGTGTTATGAGATGGCGACACACACATGGCGGGAGTGACAACGACTGTACAGTCACATAAACAGACACAAGGCAAGCTAAACTAAATGATACTAACAATTACACACGTATTTAATAATTGTACAACCTAACCATCATAAACCTATCTTTTAACTGAGCCGCGCTGGGGCCTCATGGGTAATTTGCCTCGGTCCAATGGGGCATTCCCCACTTACCCATGCGCCCCCGTGGCTGCGCTATTCGTCTGTATTACGTTACGATAATGTACAATTATTTTAAATATGTCTGTAATTATGTGTGCCATTTAGTTTACCTTGCCCTGTGTCTGTTTATGTTACTGAAATGTTTTATTTTGTAGATTATTAAAAGAATAATCAAAAGGAGGCCGTGCCCTTAGGCTATAGGCATTTTACCAAGGCAACGGGACAACAAATCAAGTCAAAACAATTAGTTTTTCAAATTAAAGCGACACTCGTGCGTTTTTGTAAATCTACAAATTAAAAGGGAGACGGACTTGATTGTAGTCACTGGAAAACAGCTGCACACACGGTCGATATGTGAAAACTCCGCCTTTTATTTAAATTACACATAAAAGATATATAAGAACACGTCTAATGACATGGCGACACAAACATGGCGGGAGTGACAACGACTGTACAGTCACATAAACAGACACAAGGCAAGCTAAACTAAATGATACTAACAATTACACACGTATTTAATAATTGTACAACCTAACCATCATAAACCTATCTTTTAACTGAGCCGCGCTGGGGCCTCATGGGTAATTTGCCTCGGTCCAATGGGGCATTCCCCACTTACCCATGCGCCCCCGTGGCTGCGCTATTCGTCTGTATTACGTTACGATAATGTACAATTATTTTAAATATGTCTGTAATTATGTGTGCCATTTAGTTTACCTTGCCCTGTGTCTGTTTATGTTACTGAAATGTTTTATTTTGTAGATTATTAAAAGAATAATCAAAAGGAGGCCGTGCCCTTAGGCTATAGGCATTTTACCAAGGCAACGGGACAACAAATCAAGTCAAAACAATTAGTTTTTCAAATTAAAGCGACACTCGTGCGTTTTTGTAAATCTACAAATTAAAAGGGAGACGGACTTGATTGTAGTCACTGGAAAACAGCTGCACACACGGTCGATATGTGAAAACTCCGCCTTTTATTTAAATTACACATAAAAGATATATAAGAACACGTCTAATGACATGGCGACACAAACATGGCGGGAGTGACAACGACTGTACAGTCACATAAACAGACACAAGGCAAGCTAAACTAAATGATACTAACAATTACACACGTATTTAATAATTGTACAACCTAACCATCATGTAAAACCTATCTTTTAACTGAGGCGCGCTGGGGCCTCTTGGGTAATTTGCCTCGGTCCAATGGGGCATTCCCCACTTACCCATGCGCCCCCGTGGATGCGCTATTCATCTGTATTACGTTACGATAATGTACAATTATTTTAAATATGTCTGTAATTATGTGTGCCATTTAGTTTACCTTGCCTGTGTCTGTTTATGTGACTGAAAAGTTTTATTTTGTAGATTAATAAAAGAATAATCAAAAGGAGGCCGTGCCCTTAGGCTATAGGCATTTTACCAAGGCAACGGGACAACAAATCAAGACAAAACAATTCGTTTTTCAAATTAAAGCGACACTCGTGCATTTTTGTTCATTTACAAATTAAATAGTGTTAACTTTCTAACCTCTAAAGTTTGTCATTTTGATAAAGTCTGTGCCTTTGTAATGAGTTTTGACATCTACAAAACTGTTCTAAACAGGTATAGTGAGAATACATTTCACATTTTCTTCTTTTTATAGAATGACCAATGATAATTATTATCGTTTTTGAAGTATACGTGTCCTGAGGACTGTTGTAAGATGACTGGATATAATGTAATAAGAAATATAATTAGTGAACAGTATATGGACTATTCATGGGTTATTTATGGCTTTGTATGTAGACTTTATGGTCTCTTTGGATCAGGAACTTGTGAATGTTTGTCCTAGCCCAAACAGCTTGGTTTATGTGATGGAATTGCTTGAAAGATGTTGGAGGCTGTGATCTTGCTGAAGAGAGTTCATGTCTCTGGTGTGGTGTGCCCATGAGCTTTGGAGAAGTATCTTCTGTGTTGAGACATGGCTGCTTAGAGACATGGGCACGATTTTCAACACAGGTGGCTTTAAAAGTGTCATGAAAGGTGCCAATCATTGTGATTGTAAAAATATGCTTGTGACTCTTTAGCGCATGAGAATGGTCAGTGGTATTGGAAGCCAAACTCTAAAGATGTTGCTGGAGAAATATGCTGCCCTTGCCACCTGTAAATAATGTTATCAGAGTGAAGCACCTGTGTGGTTCTAGACAGCTCACATGGGTTGTGAAGCAGGCGACTCTGAAGGTCACACAGCAGGAATTTGAATTCTTTAAGACTCTAGATTGTGGAATGGAAAGCATAACGGAAGTAGCCTAGCTGCATGACGGAAGAATGATAAGAATAATGTATTGCAAAGACTAATCAGCTTAATAAATGATTAAACATGTGCATTTTGCTATATTGTGGTTTGCACTGGAGTAAAAGTTGATAGACATATGGGTTCTTAAAAGAATAACAGACATAATTGAGGTTGGTGGAATATGGTAGCACACAGGGTAAACAAGTAGGAGCTTTTAATGATGTTGAATTTACCCATAAAACTCTTATATGAACAGGTGTTATGAGATGGCGACACACACATGGCGGGAGTGACAACGACTGTACAGTCACATAAACAGACACAAGGCAAGCTAAACTAAATGATACTAACAATTACACACGTATTTAATAATTGTACAACCTAACCATCATAAACCTATCTTTTAACTGAGCCGCGCTGGGGCCTCATGGGTAATTTGCCTCGGTCCAATGGGGCATTCCCCACTTACCCATGCGCCCCCGTGGCTGCGCTATTCGTCTGTATTACGTTACGATAATGTACAATTATTTTAAATATGTCTGTAATTATGTGTGCCATTTAGTTTACCTTGCCCTGTGTCTGTTTATGTTACTGAAATGTTTTATTTTGTAGATTATTAAAAGAATAATCAAAAGGAGGCCGTGCCCTTAGGCTATAGGCATTTTACCAAGGCAACGGGACAACAAATCAAGTCAAAACAATTAGTTTTTCAAATTAAAGCGACACTCGTGCGTTTTTGTAAATCTACAAATTAAAAGGGAGACGGGACTTGATTGTAGTCACTGGAAAACAGCTGCACACACGGTCGATATGTGAAAACTCCGCCTTTTATTTAAATTACACATAAAAGATATATAAGAACACGTCTAATGACATGGCGACACAAACATGGCGGGAGTGACAACGACTGTACAGTCACATAAACAGACACAAGGCAAGCTAAACTAAATGATACTAACAATTACACACGTATTTAATAATTGTACAACCTAACCATCATAAACCTATCTTTTAACTGAGCCGCGCTGGGGCCTCATGGGTAATTTGCCTCGGTCCAATGGGGCATTCCCCACTTACCCATGCGCCCCCGTGGCTGCGCTATTCGTCTGTATTACGTTACGATAATGTACAATTATTTTAAATATGTCTGTAATTATGTGTGCCATTTAGTTTACCTTGCCCTGTGTCTGTTTATGTTACTGAAATGTTTTATTTTGTAGATTATTAAAAGAATAATCAAAAGGAGGCCGTGCCCTTAGGCTATAGGCATTTTACCAAGGCAACGGGACAACAAATCAAGTCAAAACAATTAGTTTTTCAAATTAAAGCGACACTAGTGCGTTTTTGTAAATCTACAAATTAAAAGGGAGACGGACTTGATTGTAGTCACTGGAAAACAGCTGCACACACGGTCGATATGTGAAAACTCCACCTTTTATTTAAATTACACATAAAAGATATATAAGAACACGTCTAATGACATGGCGACACAAACATGGCGGGAGTGACAACGACTGTACAGTCACATAAACAGACACAAGGCAAGCTAAACTAAATGATACTAACAATTACACACGTATTTAATAATTGTACAACCTAACCATCATGTAAAACCTATCTTTTAACTGAGGCGCGCTGGGGCCTCTTGGGTAATTTGCCTCGGTCCAATGGGGCATTCCCCACTTACCCATGCGCCCCCGTGGATGCGCTATTCATCTGTATTACGTTACGATAATGTACAATTATTTTAAATATGTCTGTAATTATGTGTGCCATTTAGTTTACCTTGCCTGTGTCTGTTTATGTGACTGAAAAGTTTTATTTTGTAGATTAATAAAAGAATAATCAAAAGGAGGCCGTGCCCTTAGGCTATAGGCATTTTACCAAGGCAACGGGACAACAAATCAAGACAAAACAATTCGTTTTTCAAATTAAAGCGACACTCGTGCATTTTTGTTCATTTACAAATTAAATAGTGTTAACTTTCTAACCTCTAAAGTTTGTCATTTTGATAAAGTCTGTGCCTTTGTAATGAGTTTTGACATCTACAAAACTGTTCTAAACAGGTATAGTGAGAATACATTTCACATTTTCTTCTTTTTATAGAATGACCAATGATAATTATTATCGTTTTTGAAGTATACGTGTCCTGAGGACTGTTGTAAGATGACTGGATATAATGTAATAAGAAATATAATTAGTGAACAGTATATGGACTATTCATGGGTTATTTATGGCTTTGTATGTAGACTTTATGGTCTCTTTGGATCAGGAACTTGTGAATGTTTGTCCTAGCCCAAACAGCTTGGTTTATGTGATGGAATTGCTTGAAAGATGTTGGAGGCTGTGATCTTGCTGAAGAGAGTTCATGTCTCTGGTGTGGTGTGCCCATGAGCTTTGGAGAAATATCTTCTGTGTTGAGACATGGCTGCTTAGAGACATGGGCACGATTTTCAACACAGGTGGCTTTAAAAGTGTCATGAAAGGTGCCAATCATTGTGATTGTAAAAATATGCTTGTGACTCTTTAGCGCATGAGAATGGTCAGTGGTATTGGAAGCCAAACTCTAAAGATGTTGCTGGAGAAATATGCTGCCCTTGCCACCTGTAAATAACGTTACCAGAGTGAAGCACCTGTGTGGTTCTAGACAGCTCACATGGGTTGTGAAGCAGGCGACTCTGAAGGTCACACAGCAGGAATTTGAATTCTTTAAGACTCTAGATTGTGGAATGGAAAGCATAACGGAAGTAGCCTAGCTGCATGACGGAAGAATGATAAGAATAATGTATTGCAAAGACTAATCAGCTTAATAAATGATTAAACATGTGCATTTTGCTATATTGTGGTTTGCACTGGAGTAAAAGTTGATAGACATATGGGTTCTTAAAAGAATAACAGACATAATTGAGGTTGGTGGAATATGGTAGCACACAGGGTAAACAAGTAGGAGCTTTTAATGATGTTGAATTTACCCATAAAACTCTTATATGAACAGGTGTTATGAGATGGCGACACACACATGGCGGGAGTGACAACGACTGTACAGTCACATAAACAGACACAAGGCAAGCTAAACTAAATGATACTAACAATTACACACGTATTTAATAATTGTACAACCTAACCATCATAAACCTATCTTTTAACTGAGCCGCGCTGGGGCCTCATGGGTAATTTGCCTCGGTCCAATGGGGCATTCCCCACTTACCCATGCGCCCCCGTGGCTGCGCTATTCGTCTGTATTACGTTACGATAATGTACAATTATTTTAAATATGTCTGTAATTATGTGTGCCATTTAGTTTACCTTGCCCTGTGTCTGTTTATGTTACTGAAATGTTTTATTTTGTAGATTATTAAAAGAATAATCAAAAGGAGGCCGTGCCCTTAGGCTATAGGCATTTTACCAAGGCAACGGGACAACAAATCAAGTCAAAACAATTAGTTTTTCAAATTAAAGCGACACTCGTGCGTTTTTGTAAATCTACAAATTAAAAGGGAGACGGACTTGATTGTAGTCACTGGAAAACAGCTGCACACACGGTCGATATGTGAAAACTCCGCCTTTTATTTAAATTACACATAAAAGATATATAAGAACACGTCTAATGACATGGCGACACAAACATGGCGGGAGTGACAACGACTGTACAGTCACATAAACAGACACAAGGCAAGCTAAACTAAATGATACTAACAATTACACACGTATTTAATAATTGTACAACCTAACCATCATGTAAAACCTATCTTTTAACTGAGGCGCGCTGGGGCCTCTTGGGTAATTTGCCTCGGTCCAATGGGGCATTCCCCACTTACCCATGCGCCCCCGTGGATGCGCTATTCATCTGTATTACGTTACGATAATGTACAATTATTTTAAATATGTCTGTAATTATGTGTGCCATTTAGTTTACCTTGCCTGTGTCTGTTTATGTGACTGAAAAGTTTTATTTTGTAGATTAATAAAAGAATAATCAAAAGGAGGCCGTGCCCTTAGGCTATAGGCATTTTACCAAGGCAACGGGACAACAAATCAAGACAAAACAATTCGTTTTTCAAATTAAAGCGACACTCGTGCATTTTTGTTCATTTACAAATTAAATAGTGTTAACTTTCTAACCTCTAAAGTTTGTCATTTTGATAAAGTCTGTGCCTTTGTAATGAGTTTTGACATCTACAAAACTGTTCTAAACAGGTATAGTGAGAATACATTTCACATTTTCTTCTTTTTATAGAATGACCAATGATAATTATTATCGTTTTTGAAGTATACGTGTCCTGAGGACTGTTGTAAGATGACTGGATATAATGTAATAAGAAATATAATTAGTGAACAGTATATGGACTATTCATGGGTTATTTATGGCTTTGTATGTAGACTTTATGGTCTCTTTGGATCAGGAACTTGTGAATGTTTGTCCTAGCCCAAACAGCTTGGTTTATGTGATGGAATTGCTTGAAAGATGTTGGAGGCTGTGATCTTGCTGAAGAGAGTTCATGTCTCTGGTGTGGTGTGCCCATGAGCTTTGGAGAAGTATCTTCTGTGTTGAGACATGGCTGCTTAGAGACATGGGCACGATTTTCAACACAGGTGGCTTTAAAAGTGTCATGAAAGGTGCCAATCATTGTGATTGTAAAAATATGCTTGTGACTCTTTAGCGCATGAGAATGGTCAGTGGTATTGGAAGCCAAACTCTAAAGATGTTGCTGGAGAAATATGCTGCCCTTGCCACCTGTAAATAATGTTATCAGAGTGAAGCACCTGTGTGGTTCTAGACAGCTCACATGGGTTGTGAAGCAGGCGACTCTGAAGGTCACACAGCAGGAATTTGAATTCTTTAAGACTCTAGATTGTGGAATGGAAAGCATAACGGAAGTAGCCTAGCTGCATGACGGAAGAATGATAAGAATAATGTATTGCAAAGACTAATCAGCTTAATAAATGATTAAACATGTGCATTTTGCTATATTGTGGTTTGCACTGGAGTAAAAGTTGGTAGACAAGTGCTTTCTTAAAAGGATGACATACATCATTGTGGTGTGTGGAATATTGCAGCACACATGCTCTATATGCAGGAGCCTTTGCTGATATTCTACTTATGGACTACTCATGGGTTATGTATGGCTTTGTATGTAGACTTTATGGTCTCTTTGGATCAGGAACTTGTGAATGTTTGTCCTAGCTCAAACAGCTTGGTTTATGTGATGGAATTGCTTGAAAGATGTTGGAGGCTGTGATCTTGCTGAAGAGAGTTCATGTCTCTGGTGTGGTGTGCCCATGAGCTTTGGAGAAGTATCTTCTGTGTTGAGACATGGCTGCTTAGAGACATGGGCACGATTTTCAACACAGGTGGCTTTAAAAGTGTCATGAAAGGTGCCAATCATTGTGATTGTAAAAATATGCTTGTGACTCTTTAGCGCATGAGAATGGTCAGTGGTATTGGAAGCCAAACTCTAAAGATGTTGCTGGAGAAATATGCTGCCCTTGCCACCTGTAAATAATGTTATCAGAGTGAAGCACCTGTGTGGTTCTAGACAGCTCACATGGGTTGTGAAGCAGGCGACTCTGAAGGTCACACAGCAGGAATTTGAATTCTTTAAGACTCTAGATTGTGGAATGGAAAGCATAACGGAAGTAGCCTAGCTGCATGACGGAAGAATGATAAGAATAATGTATTGCAAAGACTAATCAGCTTAATAAATGATTAAACATGTGCATTTTGCTATATTGTGGTTTGCACTGGAGTAAAAGTTGGTAGACAAGTGCTTTCTTAAAAGGATGACATACATCATTGTGGTGTGTGGAATATTGCAGCACACATGCTCTATATGCAGGAGCCTTTGCTGATATTCTACTTATGGACTACTCATGGGTTATGTATGGCTTTGTATGTAGACTTTATGGTCTCTTTGGATCAGGAACTTGTGAATGTTTGTCCTAGCTCAAACAGCTTGGTTTATGTGATGGAATTGCTTGAAAGATGTTGGAGGCTGTGATCTTGCTGAAGAGAGTTCATGTCTCTGGTGTGGTGTGCCCATGAGCTTTGGAGAAGTATCTTCTGTGTTGAGACATGGCTGCTTAGAGACATGGGCACCATTTTCAACACAGGTGGCTTTAAAAGTGTCATGAAAGGTGCCAATCATTGTGATTGTAAAAATATTCTTGTGACTCTTTAGCGCATGAGAATGGTCAGTGGTATTGGAAGCCAAACTCTAAAGATGTTGCTGGAGAAATATGCTGCCCTTGCCACCTGTAAATAACGTTACCAGAGTGAAGCACCTGTGTGGTTCTAGACAGCTCACATGGGTTGTGAAGCAGGCGACTCTGAAGGTCACACAGCAGGAATTTGAATTCTTTAAGACTCTAGATTGTGGAATGGAAAGCATAACGGAAGTAGCCTAGCTGCATGACGGAAGAATGATAAGAATAATGTATTGCAAAGACTAATCAGCTTAATAAATGATTAAACATGTGCATTTTGCTATATTGTGGTTTGCACTGGAGTAAAAGTTGGTAGACAAGTGCTTTCTTAAAAGGATGACATACATCATTGTGGTGTGTGGAATATTGCAGCACACATGCTCTATATGCAGGAGCCTTTGCTGATATTCTACTTATGGACTACTCATGGGTTATGTATGGCTTTGTATGTAGACTTTATGGTCTCTTTGGATCAGGAACTTGTGAATGTTTGTCCTAGCTCAAACAGCTTGGTTTATGTGATGGAATTGCTTGAAAGATGTTGGAGGCTGTGATCTTGCTGAAGAGAGTTCATGTCTCTGGTGTGGTGTGCCCATGAGCTTTGGAGAAGTATCTTCTGTGTTGAGACATGGCTGCTTAGAGACATGGGCACGATTTTCAACACAGGTGGCTTTAAAAGTGTCATGAAAGGTGCCAATCATTGTGATTGTAAAAATATGCTTGTGACTCTTTAGCGCATGAGAATGGTCAGTGGTATTGGAAGCCAAACTCTAAAGATGTTGCTGGAGAAATATGCTGCCCTTGCCACCTGTAAATAATGTTATCAGAGTGAAGCACCTGTGTGGTTCTAGACAGCTCACATGGGTTGTGAAGCAGGCGACTCTGAAGGTCACACAGCAGGAATTTGAATTCTTTAAGACTCTAGATTGTGGAATGGAAAGCATAACGGAAGTAGCCTAGCTGCATGACGGAAGAATGATAAGAATAATGTATTGCAAAGACTAATCAGCTTAATAAATGATTAAACATGTGCATTTTGCTATATTGTGGTTTGCACTGGAGTAAAAGTTGATAGACATATGGGTTCTTAAAAGAATAACAGACATAATTGAGGTTGGTGGAATATGGTAGCACACAGGGTAAACAAGTAGGAGCTTTTAATGATGTTGAATTTACCCATAAAACTCTTATATGAACAGGTGTTATGAGATGGCGACACACACATGGCGGGAGTGACAACGACTGTACAGTCACATAAACAGACACAAGGCAAGCTAAACTAAATGATACTAACAATTACACACGTATTTAATAATTGTACAACCTAACCATCATAAACCTATCTTTTAACTGAGCCGCGCTGGGGCCTCATGGGTAATTTGCCTCGGTCCAATGGGGCATTCCCCACTTACCCATGCGCCCCCGTGGCTGCGCTATTCATCTGTATTACGTTACGATAATGTACAATTATTTTAAATATGTCTGTAATTATGTGTGCCATTTAGTTTACCTTGCCCTGTGTCTGTTTATGTTACGGAAATGTTTTATTTTGTAGATTATTAAAAGAATAATCAAAAGGAGGCTGTGCCCTTAGGCTATAGGCATTTTACCAAGGCAACGGGACAACAAATCAAGTCAAAACAATTAGTTTTTCAAATTAAAGCGACACTCGTGCGTTTTTGTAAATCTACAAATTAAAAGGGAGACGGACTTGATTGTAGTCACTGGAAAACAGCTGCACACACGGTCGATATGTGAAAACTCCGCCTTTTATTTAAATTACACATACAAGATATATAAGAACACGTCTAATGACATGGCGACACAAACATGGCGGGAGTGACAACGACTGTACAGTCACATAAACAGACACAAGGCAAGCTAAACTAAATGATACTAACAATTACACACGTATTTAATAATTGTACAACCTAACCATCATGTAAAACCTATCTTTTAACTGAGGCGCGCTGGGGCCTCTTGGGTAATTTGCCTCGGTCCAATGGGGCATTCCCCACTTACCCATGCGCCCCCGTGGCTGCGCTATTCATCTGTATTACGTTACGATAATGTACAATTATTTTAAATATGTCTGTAATTATGTGTGCCATTTAGTTTACCTTGCCCTGTGTCTGTTTATGTGACTGAAAAGTTTTATTTTGTAGATTAATAAAAGAATAATCAAAAGGAGGCCGTGCCCTTAGGCTATAGGCATTTTACCAAGGCAACGGGACAACAAATCAAGACAAAACAATTCGTTTTTCAAATTAAAGCGACACTCGTGCATTTTTGTTCATTTACAAATTAAATAGTGTTAACTTTCTAACCTCTAAAGTTTGTCATTTTGATAAAGTCTGTGCCTTTGTAATGAGTTTTGACATCTACAAAACTGTTCTAAACAGGTATAGTGAGAATACATTTCACATTTTCTTCTTTTTATAGAATGACCAATGATAATTATTATCGTTTTTGAAGTATACGTGTCCTGAGGACTGTTGTAAGATGACTGGATATAATGTAATAAGAAATATAATTAGTGAACAGTATATGGACTATTCATGGGTTATTTATGGCTTTGTATGTAGACTTTATGGTCTCTTTGGATCAGGAACTTGTGAATGTTTGTCCTAGCCCAAACAGCTTGGTTTATGTGATGGAATTGCTTGAAAGATGTTGGAGGCTGTGATCTTGCTGAAGAGAGTTCATGTCTCTGGTGTGGTGTGCCCATGAGCTTTGGAGAAGTATCTTCTGTGTTGAGACATGGCTGCTTAGAGACATGGGCACGATTTTCAACACAGGTGGCTTTAAAAGTGTCATGAAAGGTGCCAATCATTGTGATTGTAAAAATATGCTTGTGACTCTTTAGCGCATGAGAATGGTCAGTGGTATTGGAAGCCAAACTCTAAAGATGTTGCTGGAGAAATATGCTGCCCTTGCCACCTGTAAATAATGTTATCAGAGTGAAGCACCTGTGTGGTTCTAGACAGCTCACATGGGTTGTGAAGCAGGCGACTCTGAAGGTCACACAGCAGGAATTTGAATTCTTTAAGACTCTAGATTGTGGAATGGAAAGCATAACGGAAGTAGCCTAGCTGCATGACGGAAGAATGATAAGAATAATGTATTGCAAAGACTAATCAGCTTAATAAATGATTAAACATGTGCATTTTGCTATATTGTGGTTTGCACTGGAGTAAAAGTTGGTAGACAAGTGCTTTCTTAAAAGGATGACATACATCATTGTGGTGTGTGGAATATTGCAGCACACATGCTCTATATGCAGGAGCCTTTGCTGATATTCTACTTATGGACTACTCATGGGTTATGTATGGCTTTGTATGTAGACTTTATGGTCTCTTTGGATCATGAACTTGTGAATGTTTGTCCTAGCTCAAACAGCTTGGTTTATGTGATGGAATTGCTTGAAAGAAGTTGGAGGCTGTGATCTTGCTGAAGACAGTTCATGTCTCTGGTGTGGTGTGCCCATGAGCTTTGGAGAAGTATCTTCTGTGTTGAGACATGGCTGCTTAGAGACATGGGCACCATTTTCAACACAGGTGGCTTTAAAAGTGTCATGAAAGGTGCCAATCATTGTGATTGTAAAAATATGCTTGTGACTCTTTAGCGCATGAGAATGGTCAGTGGTATTGGAAGCCAAACTCTAAAGATGTTGCTGGAGAAATATGCTGCCCTTGCCACCTGTAAATAATGTTATCAGAGTGAAGCACCTGTGTGGTTCTAGACAGCTCACATGGGTTGTGAAGCAGGCGACTCTGAAGGTCACACAGCAGGAATTTGAATTCTTTAAGACTCTAGATTGTGGAATGGAAAGCATAACGGAAGTAGCCTAGCTGCATGACGGAAGAATGATAAGAATAATGTATTGCAAAGACTAATCAGCTTAATAAATGATTAAACATGTGCATTTTGCTATATTGTGGTTTGCACTGGAGTAAAAGTTGGTAGACAAGTGCTTTCTTAAAAGGATGACATACATCATTGTGGTGTGTGGAATATTGCAGCACACATGCTCTATATGCAGGAGCCTTTGCTGATATTCTACTTATGGACTACTCATGGGTTATGTATGGCTTTGTATGTAGACTTTATGGTCTCTTTGGATCAGGAACTTGTGAATGTTTGTCCTAGCTCAAACAGCTTGGTTTATGTGATGGAATTGCTTGAAAGATGTTGGAGGCTGTGATCTTGCTGAAGAGAGTTCATGTCTCTGGTGTGGTGTGCCCATGAGCTTTGGAGAAGTATCTTCTGTGTTGAGACATGGCTGCTTAGAGACATGGGCACGATTTTCAACACAGGTGGCTTTAAAAGTGTCATGAAAGGTGCCAATCATTGTGATTGTAAAAATATGCTTGTGACTCTTTAGCGCATGAGAATGGTCAGTGGTATTGGAAGCCAAACTCTAAAGATGTTGCTGGAGAAATATGCTGCCCTTGCCACCTGTAAATAATGTTATCAGAGTGAAGCACCTGTGTGGTTCTAGACAGCTCACATGGGTTGTGAAGCAGGCGACTCTGAAGGTCACACAGCAGGAATTTGAATTCTTTAAGACTCTAGATTGTGGAATGGAAAGCATAACGGAAGTAGCCTAGCTGCATGACGGAAGAATGATAAGAATAATGTATTGCAAAGACTAATCAGCTTAATAAATGATTAAACATGTGCATTTTGCTATATTGTGGTTTGCACTGGAGTAAAAGTTGGTAGACAAGTGCTTTCTTAAAAGGATGACATACATCATTGTGGTGTGTGGAATATTGCAGCACACATGCTCTATATGCAGGAGCCTTTGCTGATATTCTACTTATGGACTACTCATGGGTTATGTATGGCTTTGTATGTAGACTTTATGGTCTCTTTGGATCAGGAACTTGTGAATGTTTGTCCTAGCTCAAACAGCTTGGTTTATGTGATGGAATTGCTTGAAAGATGTTGGAGGCTGTGATCTTGCTGAAGAGAGTTCATGTCTCTGGTGTGGTGTGCCCATGAGCTTTGGAGAAGTATCTTCTGTGTTGAGACATGGCTGCTTAGAGACATGGGCACGATTTTCAACACAGGTGGCTTTAAAAGTGTCATGAAAGGTGCCAATCATTGTGATTGTAAAAATATGCTTGTGACTCTTTAGCGCATGAGAATGGTCAGTGGTATTGGAAGCCAAACTCTAAAGATGTTGCTGGAGAAATATGCTGCCCTTGCCACCTGTAAATAATGTTATCAGAGTGAAGCACCTGTGTGGTTCTAGACAGCTCACATGGGTTGTGAAGCAGGCGACTCTGAAGGTCACACAGCAGGAATTTGAATTCTTTAAGACTCTAGATTGTGGAATGGAAAGCATAACGGAAGTAGCCTAGCTGCATGACGGAAGAATGATAAGAATAATGTATTGCAAAGACTAATCAGCTTAATAAATGATTAAACATGTGCATTTTGCTATATTGTGGTTTGCACTGGAGTAAAAGTTGGTAGACAAGTGCTTTCTTAAAAGGATGACATACATCATTGTGGTGTGTGGAATATTGCAGCACACATGCTCTATATGCAGGAGCCTTTGCTGATATTCTACTTATGGACTACTCATGGGTTATGTATGGCTTTGTATGTAGACTTTATGGTCTCTTTGGATCATGAACTTGTGAATGTTTGTCCTAGCTCAAACAGCTTGGTTTATGTGATGGAATTGCTTGAAAGAAGTTGGAGGCTGTGATCTTGCTGAAGACAGTTCATGTCTCTGGTGTGGTGTGCCCATGAGCTTTGGAGAAGTATCTTCTGTGTTGAGACATGGCTGCTTAGAGACATGGGCACCATTTTCAACACAGGTGGCTTTAAAAGTGTCATGAAAGGTGCCAATCATTGTGATTGTAAAAATATGCTTGTGACTCTTTAGCGCATGAGAATGGTCAGTGGTATTGGAAGCCAAACTCTAAAGATGTTGCTGGAGAAATATGCTGCCCTTGCCACCTGTAAATAATGTTATCAGAGTGAAGCACCTGTGTGGTTCTAGACAGCTCACATGGGTTGTGAAGCAGGCGACTCTGAAGGTCACACAGCAGGAATTTGAATTCTTTAAGACTCTAGATTGTGGAATGGAAAGCATAACGGAAGTAGCCTAGCTGCATGACGGAAGAATGATAAGAATAATGTATTGCAAAGACTAATCAGCTTAATAAATGATTAAACATGTGCATTTTGCTATATTGTGGTTTGCACTGGAGTAAAAGTTGGTAGACAAGTGCTTTCTTAAAAGGATGACATACATCATTGTGGTGTGTGGAATATTGCAGCACACATGCTCTATATGCAGGAGCCTTTGCTGATATTCTACTTATGGACTACTCATGGGTTATGTATGGCTTTGTATGTAGACTTTATGGTCTCTTTGGATCAGGAACTTGTGAATGTTTGTCCTAGCTCAAACAGCTTGGTTTATGTGATGGAATTGCTTGAAAGATGTTGGAGGCTGTGATCTTGCTGAAGAGAGTTCATGTCTCTGGTGTGGTGTGCCCATGAGCTTTGGAGAAGTATCTTCTGTGTTGAGACATGGCTGCTTAGAGACATGGGCACGATTTTCAACACAGGTGGCTTTAAAAGTGTCATGAAAGGTGCCAATCATTGTGATTGTAAAAATATGCTTGTGACTCTTTAGCGCATGAGAATGGTCAGTGGTATTGGAAGCCAAACTCTAAAGATGTTGCTGGAGAAATATGCTGCCCTTGCCACCTGTAAATAATGTTATCAGAGTGAAGCACCTGTGTGGTTCTAGACAGCTCACATGGGTTGTGAAGCAGGCGACTCTGAAGGTCACACAGCAGGAATTTGAATTCTTTAAGACTCTAGATTGTGGAATGGAAAGCATAACGGAAGTAGCCTAGCTGCATGACGGAAGAATGATAAGAATAATGTATTGCAAAGACTAATCAGCTTAATAAATGATTAAACATGTGCATTTTGCTATATTGTGGTTTGCACTGGAGTAAAAGTTGGTAGACAAGTGCTTTCTTAAAAGGATGACATACATCATTGTGGTGTGTGGAATATTGCAGCACACATGCTCTATATGCAGGAGCCTTTGCTGATATTCTACTTATGGACTACTCATGGGTTATGTATGGCTTTGTATGTAGACTTTATGGTCTCTTTGGATCAGGAACTTGTGAATGTTTGTCCTAGCTCAAACAGCTTGGTTTATGTGATGGAATTGCTTGAAAGATGTTGGAGGCTGTGATCTTGCTGAAGAGAGTTCATGTCTCTGGTGTGGTGTGCCCATGAGCTTTGGAGAAGTATCTTCTGTGTTGAGACATGGCTGCTTAGAGACATGGGCACGATTTTCAACACAGGTGGCTTTAAAAGTGTCATGAAAGGTGCCAATCATTGTGATTGTAAAAATATGCTTGTGACTCTTTAGCGCATGAGAATGGTCAGTGGTATTGGAAGCCAAACTCTAAAGATGTTGCTGGAGAAATATGCTGCCCTTGCCACCTGTAAATAATGTTATCAGAGTGAAGCACCTGTGTGGTTCTAGACAGCTCACATGGGTTGTGAAGCAGGCGACTCTGAAGGTCACACAGCAGGAATTTGAATTCTTTAAGACTCTAGATTGTGGAATGGAAAGCATAACGGAAGTAGCCTAGCTGCATGACGGAAGAATGATAAGAATAATGTATTGCAAAGACTAATCAGCTTAATAAATGATTAAACATGTGCATTTTGCTATATTGTGGTTTGCACTGGAGTAAAAGTTGGTAGACAAGTGCTTTCTTAAAAGGATGACATACATCATTGTGGTGTGTGGAATATTGCAGCACACATGCTCTATATGCAGGAGCCTTTGCTGATATTCTACTTATGGACTACTCATGGGTTATGTATGGCTTTGTATGTAGACTTTATGGTCTCTTTGGATCAGGAACTTGTGAATGTTTGTCCTAGCTCAAACAGCTTGGTTTATGTGATGGAATTGCTTGAAAGATGTTGGAGGCTGTGATCTTGCTGAAGAGAGTTCATGTCTCTGGTGTGGTGTGCCCATGAGCTTTGGAGAAGTATCTTCTGTGTTGAGACATGGCTGCTTAGAGACATGGGCACGATTTTCAACACAGGTGGCTTTAAAAGTGTCATGAAAGGTGCCAATCATTGTGATTGTAAAAATATGCTTGTGACTCTTTAGCGCATGAGAATGATCAGTGGTATTGGAAGCCAAACTCTAAAGATGTTGCTGGAGAAATATGCTGCCCTTGCCACCTGTAAATAATGTTATCAGAGTGAAGCACCTGTGTGGTTCTAGACAGCTCACATGGGTTGTGAAGCAGGCGACTCTGAAGGTCACACAGCAGGAATTTGAATTCTTTAAGACTCTAGATTGTGGAATGGAAAGCATAACGGAAGTAGCCTAGCTGCATGACGGAAGAATGATAAGAATAATGTATTGCAAAGACTAATCAGCTTAATAAATGATTAAACATGTGCATTTTGCTATATTGTGGTTTGCACTGGAGTAAAAGTTGGTAGACAAGTGCTTTCTTAAAAGGATGACATACATCATTGTGGTGTGTGGAATATTGCAGCACACATGCTCTATATGCAGGAGCCTTTGCTGATATTTATGGACTACTCATGGGTTATGTATGGCTTTGTATGTAGACTTTATGGTCTCTTTGGATCAGGAACTTGTGAATGTTTGTCCTAGCTCAAACAGCTTGGTTTATGTGATGGAATTGCTTGAAAGATGTTGGAGGCTGTGATCTTGCTGAAGAGAGTTCATGTCTCTGGTGTGGTGTGCCCATGAGCTTTGGAGAAGTATCTTCTGTGTTGAGACATGGCTGCTTAGAGACATGGGCACGATTTTCAACACAGGTGGCTTTAAAAGTGTCATGAAAGGTGCCAATCATTGTGATTGTAAAAATATGCTTGTGACTCTTTAGCGCATGAGAATGGTCAGTGGTATTGGAAGCCAAACTCTAAAGATGTTGCTGGAGAAATATGCTGCCCTTGCCACCTGTAAATAATGTTATCAGAGTGAAGCACCTGTGTGGTTCTAGACAGCTCACATGGGTTGTGAAGCAGGCGACTCTGAAGGTCACACAGCAGGAATTTGAATTCTTTAAGACTCTAGATTGTGGAATGGAAAGCATAACGGAAGTAGCCTAGCTGCATGACGGAAGAATGATAAGAATAATGTATTGCAAAGACTAATCAGCTTAATAAATGATTAAACATGTGCATTTTGCTATATTGTGGTTTGCACTGGAGTAAAAGTTGGTAGACAAGTGCTTTCTTAAAAGGATGACATACATCATTGTGGTGTGTGGAATATTGCAGCACACATGCTCTATATGCAGGAGCCTTTGCTGATATTTATGGACTACTCATGGGTTATGTATGGCTTTGTATGTAGACTTTATGGTCTCTTTGGATCAGGAACTTGTGAATGTTTGTCCTAGCTCAAACAGCTTGGTTTATGTGATGGAATTGCTTGAAAGATGTTGGAGGCTGTGATCTTGCTGAAGAGAGTTCATGTCTCTGGTGTGGTGTGCCCATGAGCTTTGGAGAAGTATCTTCTGTGTTGAGACATGGCTGCTTAGAGACATGGGCACGATTTTCAACACAGGTGGCTTTAAAAGTGTCATGAAAGGTGCCAATCATTGTGATTGTAAAAATATGCTTGTGACTCTTTAGCGCATGAGAATGGTCAGTGGTATTGGAAGCCAAACTCTAAAGATGTTGCTGGAGAAATATGCTGCCCTTGCCACCTGTAAATAATGTTATCAGAGTGAAGCACCTGTGTGGTTCTAGACAGCTCACATGGGTTGTGAAGCAGGCGACTCTGAAGGTCACACAGCAGGAATTTGAATTCTTTAAGACTCTAGATTGTGGAATGGAAAGCATAACGGAAGTAGCCTAGCTGCATGACGGAAGAATGATAAGAATAATGTATTGCAAAGACTAATCAGCTTAATAAATGATTAAACATGTGCATTTTGCTATATTGTGGTTTGCACTGGAGTAAAAGTTGGTAGACAAGTGCTTTCTTAAAAGGATGACATACATCATTGTGGTGTGTGGAATATTGCAGCACACATGCTCTATATGCAGGAGCCTTTGCTGATATTTATGGACTACTCATGGGTTATGTATGGCTTTGTATGTAGACTTTATGGTCTCTTTGGATCAGGAACTTGTGAATGTTTGTCCTAGCTCAAACAGCTTGGTTTATGTGATGGAATTGCTTGAAAGATGTTGGAGGCTGTGATCTTGCTGAAGAGAGTTCATGTCTCTGGTGTGGTGTGCCCATGAGCTTTGGAGAAGTATCTTCTGTGTTGAGACATGGCTGCTTAGAGACATGGGCACGATTTTCAACACAGGTGGCTTTAAAAGTGTCATGAAAGGTGCCAATCATTGTGATTGTAAAAATATGCTTGTGACTCTTTAGCGCATGAGAATGGTCAGTGGTATTGGAAGCCAAACTCTAAAGATGTTGCTGGAGAAATATGCTGCCCTTGCCACCTGTAAATAATGTTATCAGAGTGAAGCACCTGTGTGGTTCTAGACAGCTCACATGGGTTGTGAAGCAGGCGACTCTGAAGGTCACACAGCAGGAATTTGAATTCTTTAAGACTCTAGATTGTGGAATGGAAAGCATAACGGAAGTAGCCTAGCTGCATGACGGAAGAATGATAAGAATAATGTATTGCAAAGACTAATCAGCTTAATAAATGATTAAACATGTGCATTTTGCTATATTGTGGTTTGCACTGGAGTAAAAGTTGGTAGACAAGTGCTTTCTTAAAAGGATGACATACATCATTGTGGTGTGTGGAATATTGCAGCACACATGCTCTATATGCAGGAGCCTTTGCTGATATTCTACTTATGGACTACTCATGGGTTATGTATGGCTTTGTATGTAGACTTTATGGTCTCTTTGGATCAGGAACTTGTGAATGTTTGTCCTAGCTCAAACAGCTTGGTTTATGTGATGGAATTGCTTGAAAGATGTTGGAGGCTGCGATCTTGCTGAAGAGAGTTCATGTCTCTGGTGTGGTGTGCCCATGAGCTTTGGAGAAGTATCTTCTGTGTTGAGACATGGCTGCTTAGAGACATGGGCACGATTTTCAACACAGGTGGCTTTAAAAGTGTCATGAAAGGTGCCAATCATTGTGATTGTAAAAATATGCTTGTGACTCTTTAGCGCATGAGAATGGTCAGTGGTATTGGAAGCCAAACTCTAAAGATGTTGCTGGAGAAATATGCTGCCCTTGCCACCTGTAAATAACGTTACCAGAGTGAAGCACCTGTGTGGTTCTAGACAGCTCACATGGGTTGTGAAGCAGGCGACTCTGAAGGTCACACAGCAGGAATTTGAATTCTTTAAGACTCTAGATTGTGGAATGGAAAGCATAACGGAAGTAGCCTAGCTGCATGACGGAAGAATGATAAGAATAATGTATTGCAAAGACTAATCAGCTTAATAAATGATTAAACATGTGCATTTTGCTATATTGTGGTTTGCACTGGAGTAAAAGTTGATAGACATATGGGTTCTTAAAAGAATAACAGACATAATTGAGGTTGGTGGAATATGGTAGCACACAGGGTAAACAAGTAGGAGCTTTTAATGATGTTGAATTTACCCATAAAACTCTTATATGAACAGGTGTTATGAGATGGCGACACACACATGGCGGGAGTGACAACGACTGTACAGTCACATAAACAGACACAAGGCAAGCTAAACTAAATGATACTAACAATTACACACGTATTTAATAATTGTACAACCTAACCATCATAAACCTATCTTTTAACTGAGCCGCGCTGGGGCCTCATGGGTAATTTGCCTCGGTCCAATGGGGCATTCCCCACTTACCCATGCGCCCCCGTGGCTGCGCTATTCATCTGTATTACGTTACGATAATGTACAATTATTTTAAATATGTCTGTAATTATGTGTGCCATTTAGTTTACCTTGCCCTGTGTCTGTTTATGTTACTGAAATGTTTTATTTTGTAGATTATTAAAAGAATAATCAAAAGGAGGCTGTGCCCTTAGGCTATAGGCATTTTACCAAGGCAACGGGACAACAAATCAAGTCAAAACAATTAGTTTTTCAAATTAAAGCGACACTCGTGCGTTTTTGTAAATCTACAAATTAAAAGGGAGACGGACTTGATTGTAGTCACTGGAAAACAGCTGCACACACGGTCGATATGTGAAAACTCCGCCTTTTATTTAAATTACACATAAAAGATATATAAGAACACGTCTAATGACATGGCGACACAAACATGGCGGGAGTGACAACGACTGTACAGTCACATAAACAGACACAAGGCAAGCTAAACTAAATGATACTAACAATTACACACGTATTTAATAATTGTACAACCTAACCATCATAAACCTATCTTTTAACTGAGCCGCGCTGGGGCCTCATGGGTAATTTGCCTCGGTCCAATGGGGCATTCCCCACTTACCCATGCGCCCCCGTGGCTGCGCTATTCGTCTGTATTACGTTACGATAATGTACAATTATTTTAAATATGTCTGTAATTATGTGTGCCATTTAGTTTACCTTGCCCTGTGTCTGTTTATGTTACTGAAATGTTTTATTTTGTAGATTATTAAAAGAATAATCAAAAGGAGGCCGTGCCCTTAGGCTATAGGCATTTTACCAAGGCAACGGGACAACAAATCAAGTCAAAACAATTAGTTTTTCAAATTAAAGCGACACTCGTGCGTTTTTGTAAATCTACAAATTAAAAGGGAGACGGGACTTGATTGTAGTCACTGGAAAACAGCTGCACACACGGTCGATATGTGAAAACTCCGCCTTTTATTTAAATTACACATAAAAGATATATAAGAACACGTCTAATGACATGGCGACACAAACATGGCGGGAGTGACAACGACTGTACAGTCACATAAACAGACACAAGGCAAGCTAAACTAAATGATACTAACAATTACACACGTATTTAATAATTGTACAACCTAACCATCATAAACCTATCTTTTAACTGAGCCGCGCTGGGGCCTCATGGGTAATTTGCCTCGGTCCAATGGGGCATTCCCCACTTACCCATGCGCCCCCGTGGCTGCGCTATTCGTCTGTATTACGTTACGATAATGTACAATTATTTTAAATATGTCTGTAATTATGTGTGCCATTTAGTTTACCTTGCCCTGTGTCTGTTTATGTTACTGAAATGTTTTATTTTGTAGATTATTAAAAGAATAATCAAAAGGAGGCCGTGCCCTTAGGCTATAGGCATTTTACCAAGGCAACGGGACAACAAATCAAGTCAAAACAATTAGTTTTTCAAATTAAAGCGACACTCGTGCGTTTTTGTAAATCTACAAATTAAAAGGGAGACGGACTTGATTGTAGTCACTGGAAAACAGCTGCACACACGGTCGATATGTGAAAACTCCGCCTTTTATTTAAATTACACATAAAAGATATATAAGAACATGTCTAATGACATGGCGACACAAACATGGCGGGAGTGACAACGACTGTACAGTCACATAAACAGACACAAGGCAAGCTAAACTAAATGATACTAACAATTACACACGTATTTAATAATTGTACAACCTAACCATCATGTAAAACCTATCTTTTAACTGAGGCGCGCTGGGGCCTCTTGGGTAATTTGCCTCGGTCCAATGGGGCATTCCCCACTTACCCATGCGCCCCCGTGGATGCGCTATTCATCTGTATTACGTTACGATAATGTACAATTATTTTAAATATGTCTGTAATTATGTGTGCCATTTAGTTTACCTTGCCTGTGTCTGTTTATGTGACTGAAAAGTTTTATTTTGTAGATTAATAAAAGAATAATCAAAAGGAGGCCGTGCCCTTAGGCTATAGGCATTTTACCAAGGCAACGGGACAACAAATCAAGACAAAACAATTCGTTTTTCAAATTAAAGCGACACTCGTGCATTTTTGTTCATTTACAAATTAAATAGTGTTAACTTTCTAACCTCTAAAGTTTGTCATTTTGATAAAGTCTGTGCCTTTGTAATGAGTTTTGACATCTACAAAACTGTTCTAAACAGGTATAGTGAGAATACATTTCACATTTTCTTCTTTTTATAGAATGACCAATGATAATTATTATCGTTTTTGAAGTATACGTGTCCTGAGGACTGTTGTAAGATGACTGGATATAATGTAATAAGAAATATAATTAGTGAACAGTATATGGACTATTCATGGGTTATTTATGGCTTTGTATGTAGACTTTATGGTCTCTTTGGATCAGGAACTTGTGAATGTTTGTCCTAGCCCAAACAGCTTGGTTTATGTGATGGAATTGCTTGAAAGATGTTGGAGGCTGTGATCTTGCTGAAGAGAGTTCATGTCTCTGGTGTGGTGTGCCCATGAGCTTTGGAGAAGTATCTTCTGTGTTGAGACATGGCTGCTTAGAGACATGGGCACGATTTTCAACACAGGTGGCTTTAAAAGTGTCATGAAAGGTGCCAATCATTGTGATTGTAAAAATATGCTTGTGACTCTTTAGCGCATGAGAATGGTCAGTGGTATTGGAAGCCAAACTCTAAAGATGTTGCTGGAGAAATATGCTGCCCTTGCCACCTGTAAATAACGTTACCAGAGTGAAGCACCTGTGTGGTTCTAGACAGCTCACATGGGTTGTGAAGCAGGCGACTCTGAAGGTCACACAGCAGGAATTTGAATTCTTTAAGACTCTAGATTGTGGAATGGAAAGCATAACGGAAGTAGCCTAGCTGCATGACGGAAGAATGATAAGAATAATGTATTGCAAAGACTAATCAGCTTAATAAATGATTAAACATGTGCATTTTGCTATATTGTGGTTTGCACTGGAGTAAAAGTTGATAGACATATGGGTTCTTAAAAGAATAACAGACATAATTGAGGTTGGTGGAATTTGGTAGCACACAGGGTAAACAAGTAGGAGCTTTTAATGATGTTGAATTTACCCATAAAACTCTTATATGAACAGGTGTTATGAGATGGCGACACACACATGGCGGGAGTGACAACGACTGTACAGTCACATAAACAGACACAAGGCAAGCTAAACTAAATGATACTAACAATTACACACGTATTTAATAATTGTACAACCTAACCATCATAAACCTATCTTTTAACTGAGCCGCGCTGGGGCCTCATGGGTAATTTGCCTCGGTCCAATGGGGCATTCCCCACTTACCCATGCGCCCCCGTGGCTGCGCTATTCGTCTGTATTACGTTACGATAATGTACAATTATTTTAAATATGTCTGTAATTATGTGTGCCATTTAGTTTACCTTGCCCTGTGTCTGTTTATGTTACTGAAATGTTTTATTTTGTAGATTATTAAAAGAATAATCAAAAGGAGGCCGTGCCCTTAGGCTATAGGCATTTTACCAAGGCAACGGGACAACAAATCAAGTCAAAACAATTAGTTTTTCAAATTAAAGCGACACTCGTGCGTTTTTGTAAATCTACAAATTAAAAGGGAGACGGACTTGATTGTAGTCACTGGAAAACAGCTGCACAGACGGTCGATATGTGAAAACTCCGCCTTTTATTTAAATTACACATAAAAGATATATAAGAACACGTCTAATGACATGGCGACACAAACATGGCGGGAGTGATAACGACTGTACAGTCACATAAACAGACACAAGGCAAGCTAAACTAAATGATACTAACAATTACACACGTATTTAATAATTGTACAACCTAACCATCATAAACCTATCTTTTAACTGAGCCGCGCTGGGGCCTCATGGGTAATTTGCCTCGGTCCAATGGGGCATTCCCCACTTACCCATGCGCCCCCGTGGCTGCGCTATTCGTCTGTATTACGTTACGATAATGTACAATTATTTTAAATATGTCTGTAATTATGTGTGCCATTTAGTTTACCTTGCCCTGTGTCTGTTTATGTTACTGAAATGTTTTATTTTGTAGATTATTAAAAGAATAATCAAAAGGAGGCCGTGCCCTTAGGCTATAGGCATTTTACCAAGGCAACGGGACAACAAATCAAGTCAAAACAATTAGTTTTTCAAATTAAAGCGACACTCGTGCGTTTTTGTAAATCTACAAATTAAAAGGGAGACGGACTTGATTGTAGTCACTGGAAAACAGCTGCACACACGGTCGATATGTGAAAACTCCGCCTTTTATTTAAATTACACATAAAAGATATATAAGAACACGTCTAATGACATGGCGACACAAACATGGCGGGAGTGACAACGACTGTACAGTCACATAAACAGACACAAGGCAAGCTAAACTAAATGATACTAACAATTACACACGTATTTAATAATTGTACAACCTAACCATCATAAACCTATCTTTTAACTGAGCCGCGCTGGGGCCTCATGGGTAATTTGCCTCGGTCCAATGGGGCATTCCCCACTTACCCATGCGCCCCCGTGGCTGCGCTATTCGTCTGTATTACGTTACGATAATGTACAATTATTTTAAATATGTCTGTAATTATGTGTGCCATTTAGTTTACCTTGCCCTGTGTCTGTTTATGTTACTGAAATGTTTTATTTTGTAGATTATTAAAAGAATAATCAAAAGGAGGCCGTGCCCTTAGGCTATAGGCATTTTACCAAGGCAACGGGACAACAAATCAAGTCAAAACAATTAGTTTTTCAAATTAAAGCGACACTCGTGCGTTTTTGTAAATCTACAAATTAAAAGGGAGACGGACTTGATTGTAGTCACTGGAAAACAGCTGCACACACGGTCGATATGTGAAAACTCCGCCTTTTATTTAAATTACACATAAAAGATATATAAGAACACGTCTAATGACATGGCGACACAAACATGGCGGGAGTGACAACGACTGTACAGTCACATAAACAGACACAAGGCAAGCTAAACTAAATGATACTAACAATTACACACGTATTTAATAATTGTACAACCTAACCATCATGTAAAACCTATCTTTTAACTGAGGCGCGCTGGGGCCTCTTGGGTAATTTGCCTCGGTCCAATGGGGCATTCCCCACTTACCCATGCGCCCCCGTGGATGCGCTATTCATCTGTATTACGTTACGATAATGTACAATTATTTTAAATATGTCTGTAATTATGTGTGCCATTTAGTTTACCTTGCCTGTGTCTGTTTATGTGACTGAAAAGTTTTATTTTGTAGATTAATAAAAGAATAATCAAAAGGAGGCCGTGCCCTTAGGCTATAGGCATTTTACCAAGGCAACGGGACAACAAATCAAGACAAAACAATTCGTTTTTCAAATTAAAGCGACACTCGTGCATTTTTGTTCATTTACAAATTAAATAGTGTTAACTTTCTAACCTCTAAAGTTTGTCATTTTGATAAAGTCTGTGCCTTTGTAATGAGTTTTGACATCTACAAAACTGTTCTAAACAGGTATAGTGAGAATACATTTCACATTTTCTTCTTTTTATAGAATGACCAATGATAATTATTATCGTTTTTGAAGTATACGTGTCCTGAGGACTGTTGTAAGATGACTGGATATAATGTAATAAGAAATATAATTAGTGAACAGTATATGGACTATTCATGGGTTATTTATGGCTTTGTATGTAGACTTTATGGTCTCTTTGGATCAGGAACTTGTGAATGTTTGTCCTAGCCCAAACAGCTTGGTTTATGTGATGGAATTGCTTGAAAGATGTTGGAGGCTGTGATCTTGCTGAAGAGAGTTCATGTCTCTGGTGTGGTGTGCCCATGAGCTTTGGAGAAGTATCTTCTGTGTTGAGACATGGCTGCTTAGAGACATGGGCACGATTTTCAACACAGGTGGCTTTAAAAGTGTCATGAAAGGTGCCAATCATTGTGATTGTAAAAATATGCTTGTGACTCTTTAGCGCATGAGAATGGTCAGTGGTATTGGAAGCCAAACTCTAAAGATGTTGCTGGAGAAATATGCTGCCCTTGCCACCTGTAAATAACGTTACCAGAGTGAAGCACCTGTGTGGTTCTAGACAGCTCACATGGGTTGTGAAGCAGGCGACTCTGAAGGTCACACAGCAGGAATTTGAATTCTTTAAGACTCTAGATTGTGGAATGGAAAGCATAACGGAAGTAGCCTAGCTGCATGACGGAAGAATGATAAGAATAATGTATTGCAAAGACTAATCAGCTTAATAAATGATTAAACATGTGCATTTTGCTATATTGTGGTTTGCACTGGAGTAAAAGTTGATAGACATATGGGTTCTTAAAAGAATAACAGACATAATTGAGGTTGGTGGAATATGGTAGCACACAGGGTAAACAAGTAGGAGCTTTTAATGATGTTGAATTTACCCATAAAACTCTTATATGAACAGGTGTTATGAGATGGCGACACACACATGGCGGGAGTGACAACGACTGTACAGTCACATAAACAGACACAAGGCAAGCTAAACTAAATGATACTAACAATTACACACGTATTTAATAATTGTACAACCTAACCATCATAAACCTATCTTTTAACTGAGCCGCGCTGGGGCCTCATGGGTAATTTGCCTCGGTCCAATGGGGCATTCCCCACTTACCCATGCGCCCCCGTGGCTGCGCTATTCATCTGTATTACGTTACGATAATGTACAATTATTTTAAATATGTCTGTAATTATGTGTGCCATTTAGTTTACCTTGCCCTGTGTCTGTTTATGTTACTGAAATGTTTTATTTTGTAGATTATTAAAAGAATAATCAAAAGGAGGCTGTGCCCTTAGGCTATAGGCATTTTACCAAGGCAACGGGACAACAAATCAAGTCAAAACAATTAGTTTTTCAAATTAAAGCGACACTCGTGCGTTTTTGTAAATCTACAAATTAAAAGGGAGACGGACTTGATTGTAGTCACTGGAAAACAGCTGCACACACGGTCGATATGTGAAAACTCCGCCTTTTATTTAAATTACACATAAAAGATATATAAGAACACGTCTAATGACATGGCGACACAAACATGGCGGGAGTGACAACGACTGTACAGTCACATAAACAGACACAAGGCAAGCTAAACTAAATGATACTAACAATTACACACGTATTTAATAATTGTACAACCTAACCATCATAAACCTATCTTTTAACTGAGCCGCGCTGGGGCCTCATGGGTAATTTGCCTCGGTCCAATGGGGCATTCCCCACTTACCCATGCGCCCCCGTGGCTGCGCTATTCGTCTGTATTACGTTACGATAATGTACAATTATTTTAAATATGTCTGTAATTATGTGTGCCATTTAGTTTACCTTGCCCTGTGTCTGTTTATGTTACTGAAATGTTTTATTTTGTAGATTATTAAAAGAATAATCAAAAGGAGGCTGTGCCCTTAGGCTATAGGCATTTTACCAAGGCAACGGGACAACAAATCAAGTCAAAACAATTAGTTTTTCAAATTAAAGCGACACTCGTGCGTTTTTGTAAATCTACAAATTAAAAGGGAGACGGACTTGATTGTAGTCACTGGAAAACAGCTGCACACACACGGTCGATATGTGAAAACTCCGCCTTCTATTTAAATTACACATAAAAAATATATAAGAACACGTCTAATGACATGGCGACACAAACATGGCGGGAGTGACAACGACTGTACAGTCACATAAACAGACACAAGGCAAGCTAAACTAAATGATACTAACAATTACACACGTATTTAATAATTGTACAACCTAACCATCATGTAAAACCTATCTTTTAACTGAGGCGCGCTGGGGCCTCTTGGGTAATTTGCCTCGGTCCAATGGGGCATTCCCCACTTACCCATGCGCCCCCGTGGCTGCGCTACTCATCTGTATTACGTTACGATAATGTACAATTATTTTAAATATGTCTGTAATTATGTGTGCCATTTAGTTTACCTTGCCCTGTGTCTGTTTATGTGACTGAAAAGTTTTATTTTGTAGATTAATAAAAGAATAATCAAAAGGAGGCCGTGCCCTTAGGCTATAGGCATTTTACCAAGGCAACGGGACAACAAATCAAGACAAAACAATTCGTTTTTCAAATTAAAGCGACACTCGTGCATTTTTGTTCATTTACAAATTAAATAGTGTTAACTTTCTAACCTCTAAAGTTTGTCATTTTGATAAAGTCTGTGCCTTTGTAATGAGTTTTGACATCTACAAAACTGTTCTAAACAGGTATAGTGAGAATACATTTCACATTTTCTTCTTTTTATAGAATGACCAATGATAATTATTATCGTTTTTGAAGTATACGTGTCCTGAGGACTGTTGTAAGATGACTGGATATAATGTAATAAGAAATATAATTAGTGAACAGTATATGGACTATTCATGGGTTATTTATGGCTTTGTATGTAGACTTTATGGTCTCTTTGGATCAGGAACTTGTGAATGTTTGTCCTAGCCCAAACAGCTTGGTTTATGTGATGGAATTGCTTGAAAGATGTTGGAGGCTGTGATCTTGCTGAAGAGAGTTCATGTCTCTGGTGTGGTGTGCCCATGAGCTTTGGAGAAGTATCTTCTGTGTTGAGACATGGCTGCTTAGAGACATGGGCACGATTTTCAACACAGGTGGCTTTAAAAGTGTCATGAAAGGTGCCAATCATTGTGATTGTAAAAATATGCTTGTGACTCTTTAGCGCATGAGAATGGTCAGTGGTATTGGAAGCCAAACTCTAAAGATGTTGCTGGAGAAATATGCTGCCCTTGCCACCTGTAAATAACGTTACCAGAGTGAAGCACCTGTGTGGTTCTAGACAGCTCACATGGGTTGTGAAGCAGGCGACTCTGAAGGTCACACAGCAGGAATTTGAATTCTTTAAGACTCTAGATTGTGGAATGGAAAGCATAACGGAAGTAGCCTAGCTGCATGACGGAAGAATGATAAGAATAATGTATTGCAAAGACTAATCAGCTTAATAAATGATTAAACATGTGCATTTTGCTATATTGTGGTTTGCACTGGAGTAAAAGTTGATAGACATATGGGTTCTTAAAAGAATAACAGACATAATTGAGGTTGGTGGAATATGGTAGCACACAGGGTAAACAAGTAGGAGCTTTTAATGATGTTGAATTTACCCATAAAACTCTTATACGAACAGGTGTTATGAGATGGCGACACACACATGGCGGGAGTGACAACGACTGTACAGTCACATAAACAGACACAAGGCAAGCTAAACTAAATGATACTAACAATTACACACGTATTTAATAATTGTACAACCTAACCATCATAAACCTATCTTTTAACTGAGCCGCGCTGGGGCCTCATGGGTAATTTGCCTCGGTCCAATGGGGCATTCCCCACTTACCCATGCGCCCCCGTGGCTGCGCTATTCATCTGTATTACGTTACGATAATGTACAATTATTTTAAATATGTCTGTAATTATGTGTGCCATTTAGTTTACCTTGCCCTGTGTCTGTTTATGTTACTGAAATGTTTTATTTTGTAGATTATTAAAAGAATAATCAAAAGGAGGCTGTGCCCTTAGGCTATAGGCATTTTACCAAGGCAACGGGACAACAAATCAAGTCAAAACAATTAGTTTTTCAAATTAAAGCGACACTCGTGCGTTTTTGTAAATCTACAAATTAAAAGGGAGACGGACTTGATTGTAGTCACTGGAAAACAGCTGCACACACGGTCGATATGTGAAAACTCCGCCTTTTATTTAAATTACACATAAAAGATATATAAGAACACGTCTAATGACATGGCGACACAAACATGGCGGGAGTGACAACGACTGTACAGTCACATAAACAGACACAAGGCAAGCTAAACTAAATGATACTAACAATTACACACGTATTTAATAATTGTACAACCTAACCATCATAAACCTATCTTTTAACTGAGCCGCGCTGGGGCCTCATGGGTAATTTGCCTCGGTCCAATGGGGCATTCCCCACTTACCCATGCGCCCCCGTGGCTGCGCTATTCGTCTGTATTACGTTACGATAATGTACAATTATTTTAAATATGTCTGTAATTATGTGTGCCATTTAGTTTACCTTGCCCTGTGTCTGTTTATGTTACTGAAATGTTTTATTTTGTAGATTATTAAAAGAATAATCAAAAGGAGGCTGTGCCCTTAGGCTATAGGCATTTTACCAAGGCAACGGGACAACAAATCAAGTCAAAACAATTAGTTTTTCAAATTAAAGCGACACTCGTGCGTTTTTGTAAATCTACAAATTAAAAGGGAGACGGACTTGATTGTAGTCACTGGAAAACAGCTGCACACACACGGTCGATATGTGAAAACTCCGCCTTCTATTTAAATTACACATAAAAAATATATAAGAACACGTCTAATGACATGGCGACACAAACATGGCGGGAGTGACAACGACTGTACAGTCACATAAACAGACACAAGGCAAGCTAAACTAAATGATACTAACAATTACACACGTATTTAATAATTGTACAACCTAACCATCATGTAAAACCTATCTTTTAACTGAGGCGCGCTGGGGCCTCTTGGGTAATTTGCCTCGGTCCAATGGGGCATTCCCCACTTACCCATGCGCCCCCGTGGCTGCGCTACTCATCTGTATTACGTTACGATAATGTACAATTATTTTAAATATGTCTGTAATTATGTGTGCCATTTAGTTTACCTTGCCCTGTGTCTGTTTATGTGACTGAAAAGTTTTATTTTGTAGATTAATAAAAGAATAATCAAAAGGAGGCCGTGCCCTTAGGCTATAGGCATTTTACCAAGGCAACGGGACAACAAATCAAGACAAAACAATTCGTTTTTCAAATTAAAGCGACACTCGTGCATTTTTGTTCATTTACAAATTAAATAGTGTTAACTTTCTAACCTCTAAAGTTTGTCATTTTGATAAAGTCTGTGCCTTTGTAATGAGTTTTGACATCTACAAAACTGTTCTAAACAGGTATAGTGAGAATACATTTCACATTTTCTTCTTTTTATAGAATGACCAATGATAATTATTATCGTTTTTGAAGTATACGTGTCCTGAGGACTGTTGTAAGATGACTGGATATAATGTAATAAGAAATATAATTAGTGAACAGTATATGGACTATTCATGGGTTATTTATGGCTTTGTATGTAGACTTTATGGTCTCTTTGGATCAGGAACTTGTGAATGTTTGTCCTAGCCCAAACAGCTTGGTTTATGTGATGGAATTGCTTGAAAGATGTTGGAGGCTGTGATCTTGCTGAAGAGAGTTCATGTCTCTGGTGTGGTGTGCCCATGAGCTTTGGAGAAGTATCTTCTGTGTTGAGACATGGCTGCTTAGAGACATGGGCACGATTTTCAACACAGGTGGCTTTAAAAGTGTCATGAAAGGTGCCAATCATTGTGATTGTAAAAATATGCTTGTGACTCTTTAGCGCATGAGAATGGTCAGTGGTATTGGAAGCCAAACTCTAAAGATGTTGCTGGAGAAATATGCTGCCCTTGCCACCTGTAAATAATGTTATCAGAGTGAAGCACCTGTGTGGTTCTAGACAGCTCACATGGGTTGTGAAGCAGGCGACTCTGAAGGTCACACAGCAGGAATTTGAATTCTTTAAGACTCTAGATTGTGGAATGGAAAGCATAACGGAAGTAGCCTAGCTGCATGACGGAAGAATGATAAGAATAATGTATTGCAAAGACTAATCAGCTTAATAAATGATTAAACATGTGCATTTTGCTATATTGTGGTTTGCACTGGAGTAAAAGTTGATATACATATGGGTTCTTAAAAGAATAACAGACATAATTGAGGTTGGTGGAATATGGTAGCACACAGGGTAAACAAGTAGGAGCTTTTAATGATGTTGAATTTACCCATAAAACTCTTATATGAACAGGTGTTATGAGATGGCGACACACACATGGCGGGAGTGACAACGACTGTACAGTCACATAAACAGACACAAGGCAAGCTAAACTAAATGATACTAACAATTACACACGTATTTAATAATTGTACAACCTAACCATCATAAACCTATCTTTTAACTGAGCCGCGCTGGGGCCTCATGGGTAATTTGCCTCGGTCCAATGGGGCATTCCCCACTTACCCATGCGCCCCCGTGGCTGCGCTATTCGTCTGTATTACGTTACGATAATGTACAATTATTTTAAATATGTCTGTAATTATGTGTGCCATTTAGTTTACCTTGCCCTGTGTCTGTTTATGTTACTGAAATGTTTTATTTTGTAGATTATTAAAAGAATAATCAAAAGGAGGCTGTGCCCTTAGGCTATAGGCATTTTACCAAGGCAACGGGACAACAAATCAAGTCAAAACAATTAGTTTTTCAAATTAAAGCGACACTCGTGCGTTTTTGTAAATCTACAAATTAAAAGGGAGACGGACTTGATTGTAGTCACTGGAAAACAGCTGCACACACGGTCGATATGTGAAAACTCCGCCTTTTATTTAAATTACACATAAAAGATATATAAGAACACGTCTAATGACATGGCGACACAAACATGGCGGGAGTGACAACGACTGTACAGTCACATAAACAGACACAAGGCAAGCTAAACTAAATGATACTAACAATTACACACGTATTTAATAATTGTACAACCTAACCATCATGTAAAACCTATCTTTTAACTGAGGCGCGCTGGGGCCTCTTGGGTAATTTGCCTCGGTCCAATGGGGCATTCCCCACTTACCCATGCGCCCCCGTGGCTGCGCTATTCATCTGTATTACGTTACGATAATGTACAATTATTTTAAATATGTCTGTAATTATGTGTGCCATTTAGTTTACCTTGCCCTGTGTCTGTTTATGTGACTGAAAAGTTTTATTTTGTAGATTATTAAAAGAATAATCAAAAGGAGGCCGTGCCCTTAGGCTATAGGCATTTTACCAAGGCAACGGGACAACAAATCAAGTCAAAACAATTAGTTTTTCAAATTAAAGCGACACTCGTGCGTTTTTGTAAATCTACAAATTAAAAGGGAGACGGACTTGATTGTAGTCACTGGAAAACAGCTGCACACACACGGTCGATATGTGAAAACTCCGCCTTCTATTTAAATTACACATAAAAGATATATAAGAACACGTCTAATGACATGGCGACACAAACATGGCGGGAGTGACAACGACTGTACAGTCACATAAACAGACACAAGACAAGCTAAACTAAATGATACTAACAATTACACACGTATTTAATAATTGTACAACCTAACCATCATGTAAAACCTATCTTTTAACTGAGGCGCGCTGGGGCCTCTTGGGTAATTTGCCTCGGTCCAATGGGGCATTCCCCACTTACCCATGCGCCCCCGTGGCTGCGCTACTCATCTGTATTACGTTACGATAATGTACAATTATTTTAAATATGTCTGTAATTATGTGTGCCATTTAGTTTACCTTGCCCTGTGTCTGTTTATGTGACTGAAAAGTTTTATTTTGTAGATTAATAAAAGAATAATCAAAAGGAGGCCGTGCCCTTAGGCTATAGGCATTTTACCAAGGCAACGGGACAACAAATCAAGACAAAACAATTCGTTTTTCAAATTAAAGCGACACTCGTGCATTTTTGTTCATTTACAAATTAAATAGTGTTAACTTTCTAACCTCTAAAGTTTGTCATTTTGATAAAGTCTGTGCCTTTGTAATGAGTTTTGACATCTACAAAACTGTTCTAAACAGGTATAGTGAGAATACATTTCACATTTTCTTCTTTTTATAGAATGACCAATGATAATTATTATCGTTTTTGAAGTATACGTGTCCTGAGGACTGTTGTAAGATGACTGGATATAATGTAATAAGAAATATAATTAGTGAACAGTATATGGACTATTCATGGGTTATTTATGGCTTTGTATGTAGACTTTATGGTCTCTTTGGATCAGGAACTTGTGAATGTTTGTCCTAGCCCAAACAGCTTGGTTTATGTGATGGAATTGCTTGAAAGATGTTGGAGGCTGTGATCTTGCTGAAGAGAGTTCATGTCTCTGGTGTGGTGTGCCCATGAGCTTTGGAGAAGTATCTTCTGTGTTGAGACATGGCTGCTTAGAGACATGGGCACGATTTTCAACACAGGTGGCTTTAAAAGTGTCATGAAAGGTGCCAATCATTGTGATTGTAAAAATATGCTTGTGACTCTTTAGCGCATGAGAATGGTCAGTGGTATTGGAAGCCAAACTCTAAAGATGTTGCTGGAGAAATATGCTGCCCTTGCCACCTGTAAATAATGTTATCAGAGTGAAGCACCTGTGTGGTTCTAGACAGCTCACATGGGTTGTGAAGCAGGCGACTCTGAAGGTCACACAGCAGGAATTTGAATTCTTTAAGACTCTAGATTGTGGAATGGAAAGCATAACGGAAGTAGCCTAGCTGCATGACGGAAGAATGATAAGAATAATGTATTGCAAAGACTAATCAGCTTAATAAATGATTAAACATGTGCATTTTGCTATATTGTGGTTTGCACTGGAGTAAAAGTTGGTAGACAAGTGCTTTCTTAAAAGGATGACATACATCATTGTGGTGTGTGGAATATTGCAGCACACATGCTCTATATGCAGGAGCCTTTGCTGATATTCTACTTATGGACTACTCATGGGTTATGTATGGCTTTGTATGTAGACTTTATGGTCTCTTTGGATCAGGAACTTGTGAATGTTTGTCCTAGCTCAAACAGCTTGGTTTATGTGATGGAATTGCTTGAAAGATGTTGGAGGCTGTGATCTTGCTGAAGAGAGTTCATGTCTCTGGTGTGGTGTGCCCATGAGCTTTGGAGAAGTATCTTCTGTGTTGAGACATGGCTGCTTAGAGACATGGGCACGATTTTCAACACAGGTGGCTTTAAAAGTGTCATGAAAGGTGCCAATCATTGTGATTGTAAAAATATGCTTGTGACTCTTTAGCGCATGAGAATGGTCAGTGGTATTGGAAGCCAAACTCTAAAGATGTTGCTGGAGAAATATGCTGCCCTTGCCACCTGTAAATAATGTTATCAGAGTGAAGCACCTGTGTGGTTCTAGACAGCTCACATGGGTTGTGAAGCAGGCGACTCTGAAGGTCACACAGCAGGAATTTGAATTCTTTAAGACTCTAGATTGTGGAATGGAAAGCATAACGGAAGTAGCCTAGCTGCATGACGGAAGAATGATAAGAATAATGTATTGCAAAGACTAATCAGCTTAATAAATGATTAAACATGTGCATTTTGCTATATTGTGGTTTGCACTGGAGTAAAAGTTGGTAGACAAGTGCTTTCTTAAAAGGATGACATACATCATTGTGGTGTGTGGAATATTGCAGCACACATGCTCTATATGCAGGAGCCTTTGCTGATATTCTACTTATGGACTACTCATGGGTTATGTATGGCTTTGTATGTAGACTTTATGGTCTCTTTGGATCAGGAACTTGTGAATGTTTGTCCTAGCTCAAACAGCTTGGTTTATGTGATGGAATTGCTTGAAAGATGTTGGAGGCTGTGATCTTGCTGAAGAGAGTTCATGTCTCTGGTGTGGTGTGCCCATGAGCTTTGGAGAAGTATCTTCTGTGTTGAGACATGGCTGCTTAGAGACATGGGCACGATTTTCAACACAGGTGGCTTTAAAAGTGTCATGAAAGGTGCCAATCATTGTGATTGTAAAAATATGCTTGTGACTCTTTAGCGCATGAGAATGGTCAGTGGTATTGGAAGCCAAACTCTAAAGATGTTGCTGGAGAAATATGCTGCCCTTGCCACCTGTAAATAATGTTATCAGAGTGAAGCACCTGTGTGGTTCTAGACAGCTCACATGGGTTGTGAAGCAGGCGACTCTGAAGGTCACACAGCAGGAATTTGAATTCTTTAAGACTCTAGATTGTGGAATGGAAAGCATAACGGAAGTAGCCTAGCTGCATGACGGAAGAATGATAAGAATAATGTATTGCAAAGACTAATCAGCTTAATAAATGATTAAACATGTGCATTTTGCTATATTGTAGTTTGCACTGGAGTAAAAGTTGGTAGACAAGTGCTTTCTTAAAAGGATGACATACATCATTGTGGTGTGTGGAATATTGCAGCACACATGCTCTATATGCAGGAGCCTTTGCTGATATTCTACTTATGGACTACTCATGGGTTATGTATGGCTTTGTATGTAGACTTTATGGTCTCTTTGGATCAGGAACTTGTGAATGTTTGTCCTAGCTCAAACAGCTTGGTTTATGTGATGGAATTGCTTGAAAGATGTTGGAGGCTGTGATCTTGCTGAAGAGAGTTCATGTCTCTGGTGTGGTGTGCCCATGAGCTTTGGAGAAGTATCTTCTGTGTTGAGACATGGCTGCTTAGAGACATGGGCACGATTTTCAACACAGGTGGCTTTAAAAGTGTCATGAAAGGTGCCAATCATTGTGATTGTAAAAATATGCTTGTGACTCTTTAGCGCATGAGAATGATCAGTGGTATTGGAAGCCAAACTCTAAAGATGTTGCTGGAGAAATATGCTGCCCTTGCCACCTGTAAATAATGTTATCAGAGTGAAGCACCTGTGTGGTTCTAGACAGCTCACATGGGTTGTGAAGCAGGCGACTCTGAAGGTCACACAGCAGGAATTTGAATTCTTTAAGACTCTAGATTGTGGAATGGAAAGCATAACGGAAGTAGCCTAGCTGCATGACGGAAGAATGATAAGAATAATGTATTGCAAAGACTAATCAGCTTAATAAATGATTAAACATGTGCATTTTGCTATATTGTGGTTTGCACTGGAGTAAAAGTTGGTAGACAAGTGCTTTCTTAAAAGGATGACATACATCATTGTGGTGTGTGGAATATTGCAGCACACATGCTCTATATGCAGGAGCCTTTGCTGATATTCTACTTATGGACTACTCATGGGTTATGTATGGCTTTGTATGTAGACTTTATGGTCTCTTTGGATCAGGAACTTGTGAATGTTTGTCCTAGCTCAAACAGCTTGGTTTATGTGATGGAATTGCTTGAAAGATGTTGGAGGCTGTGATCTTGCTGAAGAGAGTTCATGTCTCTGGTGTGGTGTGCCCATGAGCTTTGGAGAAGTATCTTCTGTGTTGAGACATGGCTGCTTAGAGACATGGGCACGATTTTCAACACAGGTGGCTTTAAAAGTGTCATGAAAGGTGCCAATCATTGTGATTGTAAAAATATGCTTGTGACTCTTTAGCGCATGAGAATGGTCAGTGGTATTGGAAGCCAAACTCTAAAGATGTTGCTGGAGAAATATGCTGCCCTTGCCACCTGTAAATAATGTTATCAGAGTGAAGCACCTGTGTGGTTCTAGACAGCTCACATGGGTTGTGAAGCAGGCGACTCTGAAGGTCACACAGCAGGAATTTGAATTCTTTAAGACTCTAGATTGTGGAATGGAAAGCATAACGGAAGTAGCCTAGCTGCATGACGGAAGAATGATAAGAATAATGTATTGCAAAGACTAATCAGCTTAATAAATGATTAAACATGTGCATTTTGCTATATTGTGGTTTGCACTGGAGTAAAAGTTGGTAGACAAGTGCTTTCTTAAAAGGATGACATACATCATTGTGGTGTGTGGAATATTGCAGCACACATGCTCTATATGCAGGAGCCTTTGCTGATATTCTACTTATGGACTACTCATGGGTTATGTATGGCTTTGTATGTAGACTTTATGGTCTCTTTGGATCAGGAACTTGTGAATGTTTGTCCTAGCTCAAACAGCTTGGTTTATGTGATGGAATTGCTTGAAAGATGTTGGAGGCTGTGATCTTGCTGAAGAGAGTTCATGTCTCTGGTGTGGTGTGCCCATGAGCTTTGGAGAAGTATCTTCTGTGTTGAGACATGGCTGCTTAGAGACATGGGCACGATTTTCAACACAGGTGGCTTTAAAAGTGTCATGAAAGGTGCCAATCATTGTGATTGTAAAAATATGCTTGTGACTCTTTAGCGCATGAGAATGGTCAGTGGTATTGGAAGCCAAACTCTAAAGATGTTGCTGGAGAAATATGCTGCCCTTGCCACCTGTAAATAATGTTATCAGAGTGAAGCACCTGTGTGGTTCTAGACAGCTCACATGGGTTGTGAAGCAGGCGACTCTGAAGGTCACACAGCAGGAATTTGAATTCTTTAAGACTCTAGATTGTGGAATGGAAAGCATAACGGAAGTAGCCTAGCTGCATGACGGAAGAATGATAAGAATAATGTATTGCAAAGACTAATCAGCTTAATAAATGATTAAACATGTGCATTTTGCTATATTGTGGTTTGCACTGGAGTAAAAGTTGGTAGACAAGTGCTTTCTTAAAAGGATGACATACATCATTGTGGTGTGTGGAATATTGCAGCACACATGCTCTATATGCAGGAGCCTTTGCTGATATTCTACTTATGGACTACTCATGGGTTATGTATGGCTTTGTATGTAGACTTTATGGTCTCTTTGGATCAGGAACTTGTGAATGTTTGTCCTAGCTCAAACAGCTTGGTTTATGTGATGGAATTGCTTGAAAGATGTTGGAGGCTGTGATCTTGCTGAAGAGAGTTCATGTCTCTGGTGTGGTGTGCCCATGAGCTTTGGAGAAGTATCTTCTGTGTTGAGACATGGCTGCTTAGAGACATGGGCACGATTTTCAACACAGGTGGCTTTAAAAGTGTCATGAAAGGTGCCAATCATTGTGATTGTAAAAATATGCTTGTGACTCTTTAGCGCATGAGAATGATCAGTGGTATTGGAAGCCAAACTCTAAAGATGTTGCTGGAGAAATATGCTGCCCTTGCCACCTGTAAATAATGTTATCAGAGTGAAGCACCTGTGTGGTTCTAGACAGCTCACATGGGTTGTGAAGCAGGCGACTCTGAAGGTCACACAGCAGGAATTTGAATTCTTTAAGACTCTAGATTGTGGAATGGAAAGCATAACGGAAGTAGCCTAGCTGCATGACGGAAGAATGATAAGAATAATGTATTGCAAAGACTAATCAGCTTAATAAATGATTAAACATGTGCATTTTGCTATATTGTGGTTTGCACTGGAGTAAAAGTTGGTAGACAAGTGCTTTCTTAAAAGGATGACATACATCATTGTGGTGTGTGGAATATTGCAGCACACATGCTCTATATGCAGGAGCCTTTGCTGATATTCTACTTATGGACTACTCATGGGTTATGTATGGCTTTGTATGTAGACTTTATGGTCTCTTTGGATCAGGAACTTGTGAATGTTTGTCCTAGCTCAAACAGCTTGGTTTATGTGATGGAATTGCTTGAAAGATGTTGGAGGCTGTGATCTTGCTGAAGAGAGTTCATGTCTCTGGTGTGGTGTGCCCATGAGCTTTGGAGAAGTATCTTCTGTGTTGAGACATGGCTGCTTAGAGACATGGGCACGATTTTCAACACAGGTGGCTTTAAAAGTGTCATGAAAGGTGCCAATCATTGTGATTGTAAAAATATGCTTGTGACTCTTTAGCGCATGAGAATGGTCAGTGGTATTGGAAGCCAAACTCTAAAGATGTTGCTGGAGAAATATGCTGCCCTTGCCACCTGTAAATAATGTTATCAGAGTGAAGCACCTGTGTGGTTCTAGACAGCTCACATGGGTTGTGAAGCAGGCGACTCTGAAGGTCACACAGCAGGAATTTGAATTCTTTAAGACTCTAGATTGTGGAATGGAAAGCATAACGGAAGTAGCCTAGCTGCATGACGGAAGAATGATAAGAATAATGTATTGCAAAGACTAATCAGCTTAATAAATGATTAAACATGTGCATTTTGCTATATTGTGGTTTGCACTGGAGTAAAAGTTGGTAGACAAGTGCTTTCTTAAAAGGATGACATACATCATTGTGGTGTGTGGAATATTGCAGCACACATGCTCTATATGCAGGAGCCTTTGCTGATATTCTACTTATGGACTACTCATGGGTTATGTATGGCTTTGTATGTAGACTTTATGGTCTCTTTGGATCAGGAACTTGTGAATGTTTGTCCTAGCTCAAACAGCTTGGTTTATGTGATGGAATTGCTTGAAAGATGTTGGAGGCTGTGATCTTGCTGAAGAGAGTTCATGTCTCTGGTGTGGTGTGCCCATGAGCTTTGGAGAAGTATCTTCTGTGTTGAGACATGGCTGCTTAGAGACATGGGCACGATTTTCAACACAGGTGGCTTTAAAAGTGTCATGAAAGGTGCCAATCATTGTGATTGTAAAAATATGCTTGTGACTCTTTAGCGCATGAGAATGGTCAGTGGTATTGGAAGCCAAACTCTAAAGATGTTGCTGGAGAAATATGCTGCCCTTGCCACCTGTAAATAATGTTATCAGAGTGAAGCACCTGTGTGGTTCTAGACAGCTCACATGGGTTGTGAAGCAGGCGACTCTGAAGGTCACACAGCAGGAATTTGAATTCTTTAAGACTCTAGATTGTGGAATGGAAAGCATAACGGAAGTAGCCTAGCTGCATGACGGAAGAATGATAAGAATAATGTATTGCAAAGACTAATCAGCTTAATAAATGATTAAACATGTGCATTTTGCTATATTGTAGTTTGCACTGGAGTAAAAGTTGGTAGACAAGTGCTTTCTTAAAAGGATGACATACATCATTGTGGTGTGTGGAATATTGCAGCACACATGCTCTATATGCAGGAGCCTTTGCTGATATTCTACTTATGGACTACTCATGGGTTATGTATGGCTTTGTATGTAGACTTTATGGTCTCTTTGGATCAGGAACTTGTGAATGTTTGTCCTAGCTCAAACAGCTTGGTTTATGTGATGGAATTGCTTGAAAGATGTTGGAGGCTGTGATCTTGCTGAAGAGAGTTCATGTCTCTGGTGTGGTGTGCCCATGAGCTTTGGAGAAGTATCTTCTGTGTTGAGACATGGCTGCTTAGAGACATGGGCACGATTTTCAACACAGGTGGCTTTAAAAGTGTCATGAAAGGTGCCAATCATTGTGATTGTAAAAATATGCTTGTGACTCTTTAGCGCATGAGAATGATCAGTGGTATTGGAAGCCAAACTCTAAAGATGTTGCTGGAGAAATATGCTGCCCTTGCCACCTGTAAATAATGTTATCAGAGTGAAGCACCTGTGTGGTTCTAGACAGCTCACATGGGTTGTGAAGCAGGCGACTCTGAAGGTCACACAGCAGGAATTTGAATTCTTTAAGACTCTAGATTGTGGAATGGAAAGCATAACGGAAGTAGCCTAGCTGCATGACGGAAGAATGATAAGAATAATGTATTGCAAAGACTAATCAGCTTAATAAATGATTAAACATGTGCATTTTGCTATATTGTGGTTTGCACTGGAGTAAAATTTGGTAGACAAGTGCTTTCTTAAAAGGATGACATACATCATTGTGGTGTGTGGAATATTGCAGCACACATGCTCTATATGCAGGAGCCTTTGCTGATATTCTACTTATGGACTACTCATGGGTTATGTATGGCTTTGTATGTAGACTTTATGGTCTCTTTGGATCAGGAACTTGTGAATGTTTGTCCTAGCTCAAACAGCTTGGTTTATGTGATGGAATTGCTTGAAAGATGTTGGAGGCTGTGATCTTGCTGAAGAGAGTTCATGTCTCTGGTGTGGTGTGCCCATGAGCTTTGGAGAAGTATCTTCTGTGTTGAGACATGGCTGCTTAGAGACATGGGCACGATTTTCAACACAGGTGGCTTTAAAAGTGTCATGAAAGGTGCCAATCATTGTGATTGTAAAAATATGCTTGTGACTCTTTAGCGCATGAGAATGGTCAGTGGTATTGGAAGCCAAACTCTAAAGATGTTGCTGGAGAAATATGCTGCCCTTGCCACCTGTAAATAATGTTATCAGAGTGAAGCACCTGTGTGGTTCTAGACAGCTCACATGGGTTGTGAAGCAGGCGACTCTGAAGGTCACACAGCAGGAATTTGAATTCTTTAAGACTCTAGATTGTGGAATGGAAAGCATAACGGAAGTAGCCTAGCTGCATGACGGAAGAATGATAAGAATAATGTATTGCAAAGACTAATCAGCTTAATAAATGATTAAACATGTGCATTTTGCTATATTGTGGTTTGCACTGGAGTAAAAGTTGGTAGACAAGTGCTTTCTTAAAAGGATGACATACATCATTGTGGTGTGTGGAATATTGCAGCACACATGCTCTATATGCAGGAGCCTTTGCTGATATTCTACTTATGGACTACTCATGGGTTATGTATGGCTTTGTATGTAGACTTTATGGTCTCTTTGGATCAGGAACTTGTGAATGTTTGTCCTAGCTCAAACAGCTTGGTTTATGTGATGGAATTGCTTGAAAGATGTTGGAGGCTGTGATCTTGCTGAAGAGAGTTCATGTCTCTGGTGTGGTGTGCCCATGAGCTTTGGAGAAGTATCTTCTGTGTTGAGACATGGCTGCTTAGAGACATGGGCACGATTTTCAACACAGGTGGCTTTAAAAGTGTCATGAAAGGTGCCAATCATTGTGATTGTAAAAATATGCTTGTGACTCTTTAGCGCATGAGAATGGTCAGTGGTATTGGAAGCCAAACTCTAAAGATGTTGCTGGAGAAATATGCTGCCCTTGCCACCTGTAAATAATGTTATCAGAGTGAAGCACCTGTGTGGTTCTAGACAGCTCACATGGGTTGTGAAGCAGGCGACTCTGAAGGTCACACAGCAGGAATTTGAATTCTTTAAGACTCTAGATTGTGGAATGGAAAGCATAACGGAAGTAGCCTAGCTGCATGACGGAAGAATGATAAGAATAATGTATTGCAAAGACTAATCAGCTTAATAAATGATTAAACATGTGCATTTTGCTATATTGTGGTTTGCACTGGAGTAAAAGTTGGTAGACAAGTGCTTTCTTAAAAGGATGACATACATCATTGTGGTGTGTGGAATATTGCAGCACACATGCTCTATATGCAGGAGCCTTTGCTGATATTCTACTTATGGACTACTCATGGGTTATGTATGGCTTTGTATGTAGACTTTATGGTCTCTTTGGATCAGGAACTTGTGAATGTTTGTCCTAGCTCAAACAGCTTGGTTTATGTGATGGAATTGCTTGAAAGATGTTGGAGGCTGTGATCTTGCTGAAGAGAGTTCATGTCTCTGGTGTGGTGTGCCCATGAGCTTTGGAGAAGTATCTTCTGTGTTGAGACATGGCTGCTTAGAGACATGGGCACGATTTTCAACACAGGTGGCTTTAAAAGTGTCATGAAAGGTGCCAATCATTGTGATTGTAAAAATATGCTTGTGACTCTTTAGCGCATGAGAATGATCAGTGGTATTGGAAGCCAAACTCTAAAGATGTTGCTGGAGAAATATGCTGCCCTTGCCACCTGTAAATAATGTTATCAGAGTGAAGCACCTGTGTGGTTCTAGACAGCTCACATGGGTTGTGAAGCAGGCGACTCTGAAGGTCACACAGCAGGAATTTGAATTCTTTAAGACTCTAGATTGTGGAATGGAAAGCATAACGGAAGTAGCCTAGCTGCATGACGGAAGAATGATAAGAATAATGTATTGCAAAGACTAATCAGCTTAATAAATGATTAAACATGTGCATTTTGCTATATTGTGGTTTGCACTGGAGTAAAAGTTGGTAGACAAGTGCTTTCTTAAAAGGATGACATACATCATTGTGGTGTGTGGAATATTGCAGCACACATGCTCTATATGCAGGAGCCTTTGCTGATATTTATGGACTACTCATGGGTTATGTATGGCTTTGTATGTAGACTTTATGGTCTCTTTGGATCAGGAACTTGTGAATGTTTGTCCTAGCTCAAACAGCTTGGTTTATGTGATGGAATTGCTTGAAAGATGTTGGAGGCTGTGATCTTGCTGAAGAGAGTTCATGTCTCTGGTGTGGTGTGCCCATGAGCTTTGGAGAAGTATCTTCTGTGTTGAGACATGGCTGCTTAGAGACATGGGCACGATTTTCAACACAGGTGGCTTTAAAAGTGTCATGAAAGGTGCCAATCATTGTGATTGTAAAAATATGCTTGTGACTCTTTAGCGCATGAGAATGGTCAGTGGTATTGGAAGCCAAACTCTAAAGATGTTGCTGGAGAAATATGCTGCCCTTGCCACCTGTAAATAATGTTATCAGAGTGAAGCACCTGTGTGGTTCTAGACAGCTCACATGGGTTGTGAAGCAGGCGACTCTGAAGGTCACACAGCAGGAATTTGAATTCTTTAAGACTCTAGATTGTGGAATGGAAAGCATAACGGAAGTAGCCTAGCTGCATGACGGAAGAATGATAAGAATAATGTATTGCAAAGACTAATCAGCTTAATAAATGATTAAACATGTGCATTTTGCTATATTGTGGTTTGCACTGGAGTAAAAGTTGGTAGACAAGTGCTTTCTTAAAAGGATGACATACATCATTGTGGTGTGTGGAATATTGCAGCACACATGCTCTATATGCAGGAGCCTTTGCTGATATTCTACTTATGGACTACTCATGGGTTATGTATGGCTTTGTATGTAGACTTTATGGTCTCTTTGGATCAGGAACTTGTGAATGTTTGTCCTAGCTCAAACAGCTTGGTTTATGTGATGGAATTGCTTGAAAGATGTTGGAGGCTGTGATCTTGCTGAAGAGAGTTCATGTCTCTGGTGTGGTGTGCCCATGAGCTTTGGAGAAGTATCTTCTGTGTTGAGACATGGCTGCTTAGAGACATGGGCACGATTTTCAACACAGGTGGCTTTAAAAGTGTCATGAAAGGTGCCAATCATTGTGATTGTAAAAATATGCTTGTGACTCTTTAGCGCATGAGAATGGTCAGTGGTATTGGAAGCCAAACTCTAAAGATGTTGCTGGAGAAATATGCTGCCCTTGCCACCTGTAAATAATGTTATCAGAGTGAAGCACCTGTGTGGTTCTAGACAGCTCACATGGGTTGTGAAGCAGGCGACTCTGAAGGTCACACAGCAGGAATTTGAATTCTTTAAGACTCTAGATTGTGGAATGGAAAGCATAACGGAAGTAGCCTAGCTGCATGACGGAAGAATGATAAGAATAATGTATTGCAAAGACTAATCAGCTTAATAAATGATTAAACATGTGCATTTTGCTATATTGTGGTTTGCACTGGAGTAAAAGTTGGTAGACAAGTGCTTTCTTAAAAGGATGACATACATCATTGTGGTGTGTGGAATATTGCAGCACACATGCTCTATATGCAGGAGCCTTTGCTGATATTTATGGACTACTCATGGGTTATGTATGGCTTTGTATGTAGACTTTATGGTCTCTTTGGATCAGGAACTTGTGAATGTTTGTCCTAGCTCAAACAGCTTGGTTTATGTGATGGAATTGCTTGAAAGATGTTGGAGGCTGTGATCTTGCTGAAGAGAGTTCATGTCTCTGGTGTGGTGTGCCCATGAGCTTTGGAGAAGTATCTTCTGTGTTGAGACATGGCTGCTTAGAGACATGGGCACGATTTTCAACACAGGTGGCTTTAAAAGTGTCATGAAAGGTGCCAATCATTGTGATTGTAAAAATATGCTTGTGACTCTTTAGCGCATGAGAATGGTCAGTGGTATTGGAAGCCAAACTCTAAAGATGTTGCTGGAGAAATATGCTGCCCTTGCCACCTGTAAATAATGTTATCAGAGTGAAGCACCTGTGTGGTTCTAGACAGCTCACATGGGTTGTGAAGCAGGCGACTCTGAAGGTCACACAGCAGGAATTTGAATTCTTTAAGACTCTAGATTGTGGAATGGAAAGCATAACGGAAGTAGCCTAGCTGCATGACGGAAGAATGATAAGAATAATGTATTGCAAAGACTAATCAGCTTAATAAATGATTAAACATGTGCATTTTGCTATATTGTGGTTTGCACTGGAGTAAAAGTTGGTAGACAAGTGCTTTCTTAAAAGGATGACATACATCATTGTGGTGTGTGGAATATTGCAGCACACATGCTCTATATGCAGGAGCCTTTGCTGATATTCTACTTATGGACTACTCATGGGTTATGTATGGCTTTGTATGTAGACTTTATGGTCTCTTTGGATCAGGAACTTGTGAATGTTTGTCCTAGCTCAAACAGCTTGGTTTATGTGATGGAATTGCTTGAAAGATGTTGGAGGCTGTGATCTTGCTGAAGAGAGTTCATGTCTCTGGTGTGGTGTGCCCATGAGCTTTGGAGAAGTATCTTCTGTGTTGAGACATGGCTGCTTAGAGACATGGGCACGATTTTCAACACAGGTGGCTTTAAAAGTGTCATGAAAGGTGCCAATCATTGTGATTGTAAAAATATGCTTGTGACTCTTTAGCGCATGAGAATGGTCAGTGGTATTGGAAGCCAAACTCTAAAGATGTTGCTGGAGAAATATGCTGCCCTTGCCACCTGTAAATAATGTTATCAGAGTGAAGCACCTGTGTGGTTCTAGACAGCTCACATGGGTTGTGAAGCAGGCGACTCTGAAGGTCACACAGCAGGAATTTGAATTCTTTAAGACTCTAGATTGTGGAATGGAAAGCATAACGGAAGTAGCCTAGCTGCATGACGGAAGAATGATAAGAATAATGTATTGCAAAGACTAATCAGCTTAATAAATGATTAAACATGTGCATTTTGCTATATTGTGGTTTGCACTGGAGTAAAAGTTGGTAGACAAGTGCTTTCTTAAAAGGATGACATACATCATTGTGGTGTGTGGAATATTGCAGCACACATGCTCTATATGCAGGAGCCTTTGCTGATATTCTACTTATGGACTACTCATGGGTTATGTATGGCTTTGTATGTAGACTTTATGGTCTCTTTGGATCAGGAACTTGTGAATGTTTGTCCTAGCTCAAACAGCTTGGTTTATGTGATGGAATTGCTTGAAAGATGTTGGAGGCTGTGATCTTGCTGAAGAGAGTTCATGTCTCTGGTGTGGTGTGCCCATGAGCTTTGGAGAAGTATCTTCTGTGTTGAGACATGGCTGCTTAGAGACATGGGCACGATTTTCAACACAGGTGGCTTTAAAAGTGTCATGAAAGGTGCCAATCATTGTGATTGTAAAAATATGCTTGTGACTCTTTAGCGCATGAGAATGGTCAGTGGTATTGGAAGCCAAACTCTAAAGATGTTGCTGGAGAAATATGCTGCCCTTGCCACCTGTAAATAATGTTATCAGAGTGAAGCACCTGTGTGGTTCTAGACAGCTCACATGGGTTGTGAAGCAGGCGACTCTGAAGGTCACACAGCAGGAATTTGAATTCTTTAAGACTCTAGATTGTGGAATGGAAAGCATAACGGAAGTAGCCTAGCTGCATGACGGAAGAATGATAAGAATAATGTATTGCAAAGACTAATCAGCTTAATAAATGATTAAACATGTGCATTTTGCTATATTGTGGTTTGCACTGGAGTAAAAGTTGGTAGACAAGTGCTTTCTTAAAAGGATGACATACATCATTGTGGTGTGTGGAATATTGCAGCACACATGCTCTATATGCAGGAGCCTTTGCTGATATTCTACTTATGGACTACTCATGGGTTATGTATGGCTTTGTATGTAGACTTTATGGTCTCTTTGGATCAGGAACTTGTGAATGTTTGTCCTAGCTCAAACAGCTTGGTTTATGTGATGGAATTGCTTGAAAGATGTTGGAGGCTGTGATCTTGCTGAAGAGAGTTCATGTCTCTGGTGTGGTGTGCCCATGAGCTTTGGAGAAGTATCTTCTGTGTTGAGACATGGCTGCTTAGAGACATGGGCACGATTTTCAACACAGGTGGCTTTAAAAGTGTCATGAAAGGTGCCAATCATTGTGATTGTAAAAATATGCTTGTGACTCTTTAGCGCATGAGAATGGTCAGTGGTATTGGAAGCCAAACTCTAAAGATGTTGCTGGAGAAATATGCTGCCCTTGCCACCTGTAAATAATGTTATCAGAGTGAAGCACCTGTGTGGTTCTAGACAGCTCACATGGGTTGTGAAGCAGGCGACTCTGAAGGTCACACAGCAGGAATTTGAATTCTTTAAGACTCTAGATTGTGGAATGGAAAGCATAACGGAAGTAGCCTAGCTGCATGACGGAAGAATGATAAGAATAATGTATTGCAAAGACTAATCAGCTTAATAAATGATTAAACATGTGCATTTTGCTATATTGTGGTTTGCACTGGAGTAAAAGTTGGTAGACAAGTGCTTTCTTAAAAGGATGACATACATCATTGTGGTGTGTGGAATATTGCAGCACACATGCTCTATATGCAGGAGCCTTTGCTGATATTCTACTTATGGACTACTCATGGGTTATGTATGGCTTTGTATGTAGACTTTATGGTCTCTTTGGATCAGGAACTTGTGAATGTTTGTCCTAGCTCAAACAGCTTGGTTTATGTGATGGAATTGCTTGAAAGATGTTGGAGGCTGTGATCTTGCTGAAGAGAGTTCATGTCTCTGGTGTGGTGTGCCCATGAGCTTTGGAGAAGTATCTTCTGTGTTGAGACATGGCTGCTTAGAGACATGGGCACGATTTTCAACACAGGTGGCTTTAAAAGTGTCATGAAAGGTGCCAATCATTGTGATTGTAAAAATATGCTTGTGACTCTTTAGCGCATGAGAATGATCAGTGGTATTGGAAGCCAAACTCTAAAGATGTTGCTGGAGAAATATGCTGCCCTTGCCACCTGTAAATAATGTTATCAGAGTGAAGCACCTGTGTGGTTCTAGACAGCTCACATGGGTTGTGAAGCAGGCGACTCTGAAGGTCACACAGCAGGAATTTGAATTCTTTAAGACTCTAGATTGTGGAATGGAAAGCATAACGGAAGTAGCCTAGCTGCATGACGGAAGAATGATAAGAATAATGTATTGCAAAGACTAATCAGCTTAATAAATGATTAAACATGTGCATTTTGCTATATTGTGGTTTGCACTGGAGTAAAAGTTGGTAGACAAGTGCTTTCTTAAAAGGATGACATACATCATTGTGGTGTGTGGAATATTGCAGCACACATGCTCTATATGCAGGAGCCTTTGCTGATATTCTACTTATGGACTACTCATGGGTTATGTATGGCTTTGTATGTAGACTTTATGGTCTCTTTGGATCAGGAACTTGTGAATGTTTGTCCTAGCTCAAACAGCTTGGTTTATGTGATGGAATTGCTTGAAAGATGTTGGAGGCTGTGATCTTGCTGAAGAGAGTTCATGTCTCTGGTGTGGTGTGCCCATGAGCTTTGGAGAAGTATCTTCTGTGTTGAGACATGGCTGCTTAGAGACATGGGCACGATTTTCAACACAGGTGGCTTTAAAAGTGTCATGAAAGGTGCCAATCATTGTGATTGTAAAAATATGCTTGTGACTCTTTAGCGCATGAGAATGGTCAGTGGTATTGGAAGCCAAACTCTAAAGATGTTGCTGGAGAAATATGCTGCCCTTGCCACCTGTAAATAATGTTATCAGAGTGAAGCACCTGTGTGGTTCTAGACAGCTCACATGGGTTGTGAAGCAGGCGACTCTGAAGGTCACACAGCAGGAATTTGAATTCTTTAAGACTCTAGATTGTGGAATGGAAAGCATAACGGAAGTAGCCTAGCTGCATGACGGAAGAATGATAAGAATAATGTATTGCAAAGACTAATCAGCTTAATAAATGATTAAACATGTGCATTTTGCTATATTGTGGTTTGCACTGGAGTAAAAGTTGGTAGACAAGTGCTTTCTTAAAAGGATGACATACATCATTGTGGTGTGTGGAATATTGCAGCACACATGCTCTATATGCAGGAGCCTTTGCTGATATTCTACTTATGGACTACTCATGGGTTATGTATGGCTTTGTATGTAGACTTTATGGTCTCTTTGGATCAGGAACTTGTGAATGTTTGTCCTAGCTCAAACAGCTTGGTTTATGTGATGGAATTGCTTGAAAGATGTTGGAGGCTGTGATCTTGCTGAAGAGAGTTCATGTCTCTGGTGTGGTGTGCCCATGAGCTTTGGAGAAGTATCTTCTGTGTTGAGACATGGCTGCTTAGAGACATGGGCACGATTTTCAACACAGGTGGCTTTAAAAGTGTCATGAAAGGTGCCAATCATTGTGATTGTAAAAATATGCTTGTGACTCTTTAGCGCATGAGAATGGTCAGTGGTATTGGAAGCCAAACTCTAAAGATGTTGCTGGAGAAATATGCTGCCCTTGCCACCTGTAAATAATGTTATCAGAGTGAAGCACCTGTGTGGTTCTAGACAGCTCACATGGGTTGTGAAGCAGGCGACTCTGAAGGTCACACAGCAGGAATTTGAATTCTTTAAGACTCTAGATTGTGGAATGGAAAGCATAACGGAAGTAGCCTAGCTGCATGACGGAAGAATGATAAGAATAATGTATTGCAAAGACTAATCAGCTTAATAAATGATTAAACATGTGCATTTTGCTATATTGTGGTTTGCACTGGAGTAAAAGTTGGTAGACAAGTGCTTTCTTAAAAGGATGACATACATCATTGTGGTGTGTGGAATATTGCAGCACACATGCTCTATATGCAGGAGCCTTTGCTGATATTCTACTTATGGACTACTCATGGGTTATGTATGGCTTTGTATGTAGACTTTATGGTCTCTTTGGATCAGGAACTTGTGAATGTTTGTCCTAGCTCAAACAGCTTGGTTTATGTGATGGAATTGCTTGAAAGATGTTGGAGGCTGTGATCTTGCTGAAGAGAGTTCATGTCTCTGGTGTGGTGTGCCCATGAGCTTTGGAGAAGTATCTTCTGTGTTGAGACATGGCTGCTTAGAGACATGGGCACGATTTTCAACACAGGTGGCTTTAAAAGTGTCATGAAAGGTGCCAATCATTGTGATTGTAAAAATATGCTTGTGACTCTTTAGCGCATGAGAATGATCAGTGGTATTGGAAGCCAAACTCTAAAGATGTTGCTGGAGAAATATGCTGCCCTTGCCACCTGTAAATAATGTTATCAGAGTGAAGCACCTGTGTGGTTCTAGACAGCTCACATGGGTTGTGAAGCAGGCGACTCTGAAGGTCACACAGCAGGAATTTGAATTCTTTAAGACTCTAGATTGTGGAATGGAAAGCATAACGGAAGTAGCCTAGCTGCATGACGGAAGAATGATAAGAATAATGTATTGCAAAGACTAATCAGCTTAATAAATGATTAAACATGTGCATTTTGCTATATTGTGGTTTGCACTGGAGTAAAAGTTGGTAGACAAGTGCTTTCTTAAAAGGATGACATACATCATTGTGGTGTGTGGAATATTGCAGCACACATGCTCTATATGCAGGAGCCTTTGCTGATATTCTACTTATGGACTACTCATGGGTTATGTATGGCTTTGTATGTAGACTTTATGGTCTCTTTGGATCAGGAACTTGTGAATGTTTGTCCTAGCTCAAACAGCTTGGTTTATGTGATGGAATTGCTTGAAAGATGTTGGAGGCTGTGATCTTGCTGAAGAGAGTTCATGTCTCTGGTGTGGTGTGCCCATGAGCTTTGGAGAAGTATCTTCTGTGTTGAGACATGGCTGCTTAGAGACATGGGCACGATTTTCAACACAGGTGGCTTTAAAAGTGTCATGAAAGGTGCCAATCATTGTGATTGTAAAAATATGCTTGTGACTCTTTAGCGCATGAGAATGGTCAGTGGTATTGGAAGCCAAACTCTAAAGATGTTGCTGGAGAAATATGCTGCCCTTGCCACCTGTAAATAATGTTATCAGAGTGAAGCACCTGTGTGGTTCTAGACAGCTCACATGGGTTGTGAAGCAGGCGACTCTGAAGGTCACACAGCAGGAATTTGAATTCTTTAAGACTCTAGATTGTGGAATGGAAAGCATAACGGAAGTAGCCTAGCTGCATGACGGAAGAATGATAAGAATAATGTATTGCAAAGACTAATCAGCTTAATAAATGATTAAACATGTGCATTTTGCTATATTGTGGTTTGCACTGGAGTAAAAGTTGGTAGACAAGTGCTTTCTTAAAAGGATGACATACATCATTGTGGTGTGTGGAATATTGCAGCACACATGCTCTATATGCAGGAGCCTTTGCTGATATTCTACTTATGGACTACTCATGGGTTATGTATGGCTTTGTATGTAGACTTTATGGTCTCTTTGGATCAGGAACTTGTGAATGTTTGTCCTAGCTCAAACAGCTTGGTTTATGTGATGGAATTGCTTGAAAGATGTTGGAGGCTGTGATCTTGCTGAAGAGAGTTCATGTCTCTGGTGTGGTGTGCCCATGAGCTTTGGAGAAGTATCTTCTGTGTTGAGACATGGCTGCTTAGAGACATGGGCACGATTTTCAACACAGGTGGCTTTAAAAGTGTCATGAAAGGTGCCAATCATTGTGATTGTAAAAATATGCTTGTGACTCTTTAGCGCATGAGAATGGTCAGTGGTATTGGAAGCCAAACTCTAAAGATGTTGCTGGAGAAATATGCTGCCCTTGCCACCTGTAAATAATGTTATCAGAGTGAAGCACCTGTGTGGTTCTAGACAGCTCACATGGGTTGTGAAGCAGGCGACTCTGAAGGTCACACAGCAGGAATTTGAATTCTTTAAGACTCTAGATTGTGGAATGGAAAGCATAACGGAAGTAGCCTAGCTGCATGACGGAAGAATGATAAGAATAATGTATTGCAAAGACTAATCAGCTTAATAAATGATTAAACATGTGCATTTTGCTATATTGTGGTTTGCACTGGAGTAAAAGTTGGTAGACAAGTGCTTTCTTAAAAGGATGACATACATCATTGTGGTGTGTGGAATATTGCAGCACACATGCTCTATATGCAGGAGCCTTTGCTGATATTCTACTTATGGACTACTCATGGGTTATGTATGGCTTTGTATGTAGACTTTATGGTCTCTTTGGATCAGGAACTTGTGAATGTTTGTCCTAGCTCAAACAGCTTGGTTTATGTGATGGAATTGCTTGAAAGATGTTGGAGGCTGTGATCTTGCTGAAGAGAGTTCATGTCTCTGGTGTGGTGTGCCCATGAGCTTTGGAGAAGTATCTTCTGTGTTGAGACATGGCTGCTTAGAGACATGGGCACGATTTTCAACACAGGTGGCTTTAAAAGTGTCATGAAAGGTGCCAATCATTGTGATTGTAAAAATATGCTTGTGACTCTTTAGCGCATGAGAATGATCAGTGGTATTGGAAGCCAAACTCTAAAGATGTTGCTGGAGAAATATGCTGCCCTTGCCACCTGTAAATAATGTTATCAGAGTGAAGCACCTGTGTGGTTCTAGACAGCTCACATGGGTTGTGAAGCAGGCGACTCTGAAGGTCACACAGCAGGAATTTGAATTCTTTAAGACTCTAGATTGTGGAATGGAAAGCATAACGGAAGTAGCCTAGCTGCATGACGGAAGAATGATAAGAATAATGTATTGCAAAGACTAATCAGCTTAATAAATGATTAAACATGTGCATTTTGCTATATTGTGGTTTGCACTGGAGTAAAAGTTGGTAGACAAGTGCTTTCTTAAAAGGATGACATACATCATTGTGGTGTGTGGAATATTGCAGCACACATGCTCTATATGCAGGAGCCTTTGCTGATATTCTACTTATGGACTACTCATGGGTTATGTATGGCTTTGTATGTAGACTTTATGGTCTCTTTGGATCAGGAACTTGTGAATGTTTGTCCTAGCTCAAACAGCTTGGTTTATGTGATGGAATTGCTTGAAAGATGTTGGAGGCTGTGATCTTGCTGAAGAGAGTTCATGTCTCTGGTGTGGTGTGCCCATGAGCTTTGGAGAAGTATCTTCTGTGTTGAGACATGGCTGCTTAGAGACATGGGCACGATTTTCAACACAGGTGGCTTTAAAAGTGTCATGAAAGGTGCCAATCATTGTGATTGTAAAAATATGCTTGTGACTCTTTAGCGCATGAGAATGGTCAGTGGTATTGGAAGCCAAACTCTAAAGATGTTGCTGGAGAAATATGCTGCCCTTGCCACCTGTAAATAATGTTATCAGAGTGAAGCACCTGTGTGGTTCTAGACAGCTCACATGGGTTGTGAAGCAGGCGACTCTGAAGGTCACACAGCAGGAATTTGAATTCTTTAAGACTCTAGATTGTGGAATGGAAAGCATAACGGAAGTAGCCTAGCTGCATGACGGAAGAATGATAAGAATAATGTATTGCAAAGACTAATCAGCTTAATAAATGATTAAACATGTGCATTTTGCTATATTGTGGTTTGCACTGGAGTAAAAGTTGGTAGACAAGTGCTTTCTTAAAAGGATGACATACATCATTGTGGTGTGTGGAATATTGCAGCACACATGCTCTATATGCAGGAGCCTTTGCTGATATTCTACTTATGGACTACTCATGGGTTATGTATGGCTTTGTATGTAGACTTTATGGTCTCTTTGGATCAGGAACTTGTGAATGTTTGTCCTAGCTCAAACAGCTTGGTTTATGTGATGGAATTGCTTGAAAGATGTTGGAGGCTGTGATCTTGCTGAAGAGAGTTCATGTCTCTGGTGTGGTGTGCCCATGAGCTTTGGAGAAGTATCTTCTGTGTTGAGACATGGCTGCTTAGAGACATGGGCACGATTTTCAACACAGGTGGCTTTAAAAGTGTCATGAAAGGTGCCAATCATTGTGATTGTAAAAATATGCTTGTGACTCTTTAGCGCATGAGAATGGTCAGTGGTATTGGAAGCCAAACTCTAAAGATGTTGCTGGAGAAATATGCTGCCCTTGCCACCTGTAAATAATGTTATCAGAGTGAAGCACCTGTGTGGTTCTAGACAGCTCACATGGGTTGTGAAGCAGGCGACTCTGAAGGTCACACAGCAGGAATTTGAATTCTTTAAGACTCTAGATTGTGGAATGGAAAGCATAACGGAAGTAGCCTAGCTGCATGACGGAAGAATGATAAGAATAATGTATTGCAAAGACTAATCAGCTTAATAAATGATTAAACATGTGCATTTTGCTATATTGTGGTTTGCACTGGAGTAAAAGTTGGTAGACAAGTGCTTTCTTAAAAGGATGACATACATCATTGTGGTGTGTGGAATATTGCAGCACACATGCTCTATATGCAGGAGCCTTTGCTGATATTCTACTTATGGACTACTCATGGGTTATGTATGGCTTTGTATGTAGACTTTATGGTCTCTTTGGATCAGGAACTTGTGAATGTTTGTCCTAGCTCAAACAGCTTGGTTTATGTGATGGAATTGCTTGAAAGATGTTGGAGGCTGTGATCTTGCTGAAGAGAGTTCATGTCTCTGGTGTGGTGTGCCCATGAGCTTTGGAGAAGTATCTTCTGTGTTGAGACATGGCTGCTTAGAGACATGGGCACGATTTTCAACACAGGTGGCTTTAAAAGTGTCATGAAAGGTGCCAATCATTGTGATTGTAAAAATATGCTTGTGACTCTTTAGCGCATGAGAATGATCAGTGGTATTGGAAGCCAAACTCTAAAGATGTTGCTGGAGAAATATGCTGCCCTTGCCACCTGTAAATAATGTTATCAGAGTGAAGCACCTGTGTGGTTCTAGACAGCTCACATGGGTTGTGAAGCAGGCGACTCTGAAGGTCACACAGCAGGAATTTGAATTCTTTAAGACTCTAGATTGTGGAATGGAAAGCATAACGGAAGTAGCCTAGCTGCATGACGGAAGAATGATAAGAATAATGTATTGCAAAGACTAATCAGCTTAATAAATGATTAAACATGTGCATTTTGCTATATTGTGGTTTGCACTGGAGTAAAAGTTGGTAGACAAGTGCTTTCTTAAAAGGATGACATACATCATTGTGGTGTGTGGAATATTGCAGCACACATGCTCTATATGCAGGAGCCTTTGCTGATATTCTACTTATGGACTACTCATGGGTTATGTATGGCTTTGTATGTAGACTTTATGGTCTCTTTGGATCAGGAACTTGTGAATGTTTGTCCTAGCTCAAACAGCTTGGTTTATGTGATGGAATTGCTTGAAAGATGTTGGAGGCTGTGATCTTGCTGAAGAGAGTTCATGTCTCTGGTGTGGTGTGCCCATGAGCTTTGGAGAAGTATCTTCTGTGTTGAGACATGGCTGCTTAGAGACATGGGCACGATTTTCAACACAGGTGGCTTTAAAAGTGTCATGAAAGGTGCCAATCATTGTGATTGTAAAAATATGCTTGTGACTCTTTAGCGCATGAGAATGATCAGTGGTATTGGAAGCCAAACTCTAAAGATGTTGCTGGAGAAATATGCTGCCCTTGCCACCTGTAAATAATGTTATCAGAGTGAAGCACCTGTGTGGTTCTAGACAGCTCACATGGGTTGTGAAGCAGGCGACTCTGAAGGTCACACAGCAGGAATTTGAATTCTTTAAGACTCTAGATTGTGGAATGGAAAGCATAACGGAAGTAGCCTAGCTGCATGACGGAAGAATGATAAGAATAATGTATTGCAAAGACTAATCAGCTTAATAAATGATTAAACATGTGCATTTTGCTATATTGTGGTTTGCACTGGAGTAAAAGTTGATAGACATATGGGTTCTTAAAAGAATAACAGACATAATTGAGGTTGGTGGAATATGGTAGCACACAGGGTAAACAAGTAGGAGCTTTTAACGATGTTGAATTTACCCATAAAACTCTTATATGAACAGGTGTTATGAGATGGCGACACACACATGGCGGGAGTGACAACGACTGTACAGTCACATAAACAGACACAAGGCAAGCTAAACTAAATGATACTAACAATTACACACGTATTTAATAATTGTACAACCTAACCATCATAAACCTATCTTTTAACTGAGCCGCGCTGGGGCCTCATGGGTAATTTGCCTCGGTCCAATGGGGCATTCCCCACTTACCCATGCGCCCCCGTGGCTGCGCTATTCGTCTGTATTACGTTACGATAATGTACAATTATTTTAAATATGTCTGTAATTATGTGTGCCATTTAGTTTACCTTGCCCTGTGTCTGTTTATGTTACTGAAATGTTTTATTTTGTAGATTATTAAAAGAATAATCAAAAGGAGGCTGTGCCCTTAGGCTATAGGCATTTTACCAAGGCAACGGGACAACAAATCAAGTCAAAACAATTAGTTTTTCAAATTAAAGCGACACTCGTGCGTTTTTGTAAATCTACAAATTAAAAGGGAGACGGACTTGATTGTAGTCACTGGAAAACAGCTGCACACACGGTCGATATGTGAAAACTCCGCCTTTTATTTAAATTACACATAAAAGATATATAAGAACACGTCTAATGACATGGCGACACAAACATGGCGGGAGTGACAACGACTGTACAGTCACATAAACAGACACAAGGCAAGCTAAACTAAATGATACTAACAATTACACACGTATTTAATAATTGTACAACCTAACCATCATGTAAAACCTATCTTTTAACTGAGGCGCGCTGGGGCCTCTTGGGTAATTTGCCTCGGTCCAATGGGGCATTCCCCACTTACCCATGCGCCCCCGTGGCTGCGCTATTCATCTGTATTACGTTACGATAATGTACAATTATTTTAAATATGTCTGTAATTATGTGTGCCATTTAGTTTACCTTGCCCTGTGTCTGTTTATGTGACTGAAAAGTTTTATTTTGTAGATTATTAAAAGAATAATCAAAAGGAGGCCGTGCCCTTAGGCTATAGGCATTTTACCAAGGCAACGGGACAACAAATCAAGTCAAAACAATTAGTTTTTCAAATTAAAGCGACACTCGTGCGTTTTTGTAAATCTACAAATTAAAAGGGAGACGGACTTGATTGTAGTCACTGGAAAACAGCTGCACACACACGGTCGATATGTGAAAACTCCGCCTTCTATTTAAATTACACATAAAAGATATATAAGAACACGTCTAATGACATGGCGACACAAACATGGCGGGAGTGACAACGACTGTACAGTCACATAAACAGACACAAGGCAAGCTAAACTAAATGATACTAACAATTACACACGTATTTAATAATTGTACAACCTAACCATCATGTAAAACCTATCTTTTAACTGAGGCGCGCTGGGGCCTCTTGGGTAATTTGCCTCGGTCCAATGGGGCATTCCCCACTTACCCATGCGCCCCCGTGGCTGCGCTACTCATCTGTATTACGTTACGATAATGTACAATTATTTTAAATATGTCTGTAATTATGTGTGCCATTTAGTTTACCTTGCCCTGTGTCTGTTTATGTGACTGAAAAGTTTTATTTTGTAGATTAATAAAAGAATAATCAAAAGGAGGCCGTGCCCTTAGGCTATAGGCATTTTACCAAGGCAACGGGACAACAAATCAAGACAAAACAATTCGTTTTTCAAATTAAAGCGACACTCGTGCATTTTTGTTCATTTACAAATTAAATAGTGTTAACTTTCTAACCTCTAAAGTTTGTCATTTTGATAAAGTCTGTGCCTTTGTAATGAGTTTTGACATCTACAAAACTGTTCTAAACAGGTATAGTGAGAATACATTTCACATTTTCTTCTTTTTATAGAATGACCAATGATAATTATTATCGTTTTTGAAGTATACGTGTCCTGAGGACTGTTGTAAGATGACTGGATATAATGTAATAAGAAATATAATTAGTGAACAGTATATGGACTATTCATGGGTTATTTATGGCTTTGTATGTAGACTTTATGGTCTCTTTGGATCAGGAACTTGTGAATGTTTGTCCTAGCCCAAACAGCTTGGTTTATGTGATGGAATTGCTTGAAAGATGTTGGAGGCTGTGATCTTGCTGAAGAGAGTTCATGTCTCTGGTGTGGTGTGCCCATGAGCTTTGGAGAAGTATCTTCTGTGTTGAGACATGGCTGCTTAGAGACATGGGCACGATTTTCAACACAGGTGGCTTTAAAAGTGTCATGAAAGGTGCCAATCATTGTGATTGTAAAAATATGCTTGTGACTCTTTAGCGCATGAGAATGGTCAGTGGTATTGGAAGCCAAACTCTAAAGATGTTGCTGGAGAAATATGCTGCCCTTGCCACCTGTAAATAATGTTATCAGAGTGAAGCACCTGTGTGGTTCTAGACAGCTCACATGGGTTGTGAAGCAGGCGACTCTGAAGGTCACACAGCAGGAATTTGAATTCTTTAAGACTCTAGATTGTGGAATGGAAAGCATAACGGAAGTAGCCTAGCTGCATGACGGAAGAATGATAAGAATAATGTATTGCAAAGACTAATCAGCTTAATAAATGATTAAACATGTGCATTTTGCTATATTGTGGTTTGCACTGGAGTAAAAGTTGGTAGACAAGTGCTTTCTTAAAAGGATGACATACATCATTGTGGTGTGTGGAATATTGCAGCACACATGCTCTATATGCAGGAGCCTTTGCTGATATTCTACTTATGGACTACTCATGGGTTATGTATGGCTTTGTATGTAGACTTTATGGTCTCTTTGGATCAGGAACTTGTGAATGTTTGTCCTAGCTCAAACAGCTTGGTTTATGTGATGGAATTGCTTGAAAGATGTTGGAGGCTGTGATCTTGCTGAAGAGAGTTCATGTCTCTGGTGTGGTGTGCCCATGAGCTTTGGAGAAGTATCTTCTGTGTTGAGACATGGCTGCTTAGAGACATGGGCACGATTTTCAACACAGGTGGCTTTAAAAGTGTCATGAAAGGTGCCAATCATTGTGATTGTAAAAATATGCTTGTGACTCTTTAGCGCATGAGAATGGTCAGTGGTATTGGAAGCCAAACTCTAAAGATGTTGCTGGAGAAATATGCTGCCCTTGCCACCTGTAAATAATGTTATCAGAGTGAAGCACCTGTGTGGTTCTAGACAGCTCACATGGGTTGTGAAGCAGGCGACTCTGAAGGTCACACAGCAGGAATTTGAATTCTTTAAGACTCTAGATTGTGGAATGGAAAGCATAACGGAAGTAGCCTAGCTGCATGACGGAAGAATGATAAGAATAATGTATTGCAAAGACTAATCAGCTTAATAAATGATTAAACATGTGCATTTTGCTATATTGTGGTTTGCACTGGAGTAAAAGTTGGTAGACAAGTGCTTTCTTAAAAGGATGACATACATCATTGTGGTGTGTGGAATATTGCAGCACACATGCTCTATATGCAGGAGCCTTTGCTGATATTCTACTTATGGACTACTCATGGGTTATGTATGGCTTTGTATGTAGACTTTATGGTCTCTTTGGATCAGGAACTTGTGAATGTTTGTCCTAGCTCAAACAGCTTGGTTTATGTGATGGAATTGCTTGAAAGATGTTGGAGGCTGTGATCTTGCTGAAGAGAGTTCATGTCTCTGGTGTGGTGTGCCCATGAGCTTTGGAGAAGTATCTTCTGTGTTGAGACATGGCTGCTTAGAGACATGGGCACGATTTTCAACACAGGTGGCTTTAAAAGTGTCATGAAAGGTGCCAATCATTGTGATTGTAAAAATATGCTTGTGACTCTTTAGCGCATGAGAATGGTCAGTGGTATTGGAAGCCAAACTCTAAAGATGTTGCTGGAGAAATATGCTGCCCTTGCCACCTGTAAATAATGTTATCAGAGTGAAGCACCTGTGTGGTTCTAGACAGCTCACATGGGTTGTGAAGCAGGCGACTCTGAAGGTCACACAGCAGGAATTTGAATTCTTTAAGACTCTAGATTGTGGAATGGAAAGCATAACGGAAGTAGCCTAGCTGCATGACGGAAGAATGATAAGAATAATGTATTGCAAAGACTAATCAGCTTAATAAATGATTAAACATGTGCATTTTGCTATATTGTGGTTTGCACTGGAGTAAAAGTTGGTAGACAAGTGCTTTCTTAAAAGGATGACATACATCATTGTGGTGTGTGGAATATTGCAGCACACATGCTCTATATGCAGGAGCCTTTGCTGATATTCTACTTATGGACTACTCATGGGTTATGTATGGCTTTGTATGTAGACTTTATGGTCTCTTTGGATCAGGAACTTGTGAATGTTTGTCCTAGCTCAAACAGCTTGGTTTATGTGATGGAATTGCTTGAAAGATGTTGGAGGCTGTGATCTTGCTGAAGAGAGTTCATGTCTCTGGTGTGGTGTGCCCATGAGCTTTGGAGAAGTATCTTCTGTGTTGAGACATGGCTGCTTAGAGACATGGGCACGATTTTCAACACAGGTGGCTTTAAAAGTGTCATGAAAGGTGCCAATCATTGTGATTGTAAAAATATGCTTGTGACTCTTTAGCGCATGAGAATGGTCAGTGGTATTGGAAGCCAAACTCTAAAGATGTTGCTGGAGAAATATGCTGCCCTTGCCACCTGTAAATAATGTTATCAGAGTGAAGCACCTGTGTGGTTCTAGACAGCTCACATGGGTTGTGAAGCAGGCGACTCTGAAGGTCACACAGCAGGAATTTGAATTCTTTAAGACTCTAGATTGTGGAATGGAAAGCATAACGGAAGTAGCCTAGCTGCATGACGGAAGAATGATAAGAATAATGTATTGCAAAGACTAATCAGCTTAATAAATGATTAAACATGTGCATTTTGCTATATTGTGGTTTGCACTGGAGTAAAAGTTGGTAGACAAGTGCTTTCTTAAAAGGATGACATACATCATTGTGGTGTGTGGAATATTGCAGCACACATGCTCTATATGCAGGAGCCTTTGCTGATATTCTACTTATGGACTACTCATGGGTTATGTATGGCTTTGTATGTAGACTTTATGGTCTCTTTGGATCAGGAACTTGTGAATGTTTGTCCTAGCTCAAACAGCTTGGTTTATGTGATGGAATTGCTTGAAAGATGTTGGAGGCTGTGATCTTGCTGAAGAGAGTTCATGTCTCTGGTGTGGTGTGCCCATGAGCTTTGGAGAAGTATCTTCTGTGTTGAGACATGGCTGCTTAGAGACATGGGCACGATTTTCAACACAGGTGGCTTTAAAAGTGTCATGAAAGGTGCCAATCATTGTGATTGTAAAAATATGCTTGTGACTCTTTAGCGCATGAGAATGGTCAGTGGTATTGGAAGCCAAACTCTAAAGATGTTGCTGGAGAAATATGCTGCCCTTGCCACCTGTAAATAATGTTATCAGAGTGAAGCACCTGTGTGGTTCTAGACAGCTCACATGGGTTGTGAAGCAGGCGACTCTGAAGGTCACACAGCAGGAATTTGAATTCTTTAAGACTCTAGATTGTGGAATGGAAAGCATAACGGAAGTAGCCTAGCTGCATGACGGAAGAATGATAAGAATAATGTATTGCAAAGACTAATCAGCTTAATAAATGATTAAACATGTGCATTTTGCTATATTGTGGTTTGCACTGGAGTAAAAGTTGGTAGACAAGTGCTTTCTTAAAAGGATGACATACATCATTGTGGTGTGTGGAATATTGCAGCACACATGCTCTATATGCAGGAGCCTTTGCTGATATTCTACTTATGGACTACTCATGGGTTATGTATGGCTTTGTATGTAGACTTTATGGTCTCTTTGGATCAGGAACTTGTGAATGTTTGTCCTAGCTCAAACAGCTTGGTTTATGTGATGGAATTGCTTGAAAGATGTTGGAGGCTGTGATCTTGCTGAAGAGAGTTCATGTCTCTGGTGTGGTGTGCCCATGAGCTTTGGAGAAGTATCTTCTGTGTTGAGACATGGCTGCTTAGAGACATGGGCACGATTTTCAACACAGGTGGCTTTAAAAGTGTCATGAAAGGTGCCAATCATTGTGATTGTAAAAATATGCTTGTGACTCTTTAGCGCATGAGAATGGTCAGTGGTATTGGAAGCCAAACTCTAAAGATGTTGCTGGAGAAATATGCTGCCCTTGCCACCTGTAAATAATGTTATCAGAGTGAAGCACCTGTGTGGTTCTAGACAGCTCACATGGGTTGTGAAGCAGGCGACTCTGAAGGTCACACAGCAGGAATTTGAATTCTTTAAGACTCTAGATTGTGGAATGGAAAGCATAACGGAAGTAGCCTAGCTGCATGACGGAAGAATGATAAGAATAATGTATTGCAAAGACTAATCAGCTTAATAAATGATTAAACATGTGCATTTTGCTATATTGTGGTTTGCACTGGAGTAAAAGTTGGTAGACAAGTGCTTTCTTAAAAGGATGACATACATCATTGTGGTGTGTGGAATATTGCAGCACACATGCTCTATATGCAGGAGCCTTTGCTGATATTCTACTTATGGACTACTCATGGGTTATGTATGGCTTTGTATGTAGACTTTATGGTCTCTTTGGATCAGGAACTTGTGAATGTTTGTCCTAGCTCAAACAGCTTGGTTTATGTGATGGAATTGCTTGAAAGATGTTGGAGGCTGTGATCTTGCTGAAGAGAGTTCATGTCTCTGGTGTGGTGTGCCCATGAGCTTTGGAGAAGTATCTTCTGTGTTGAGACATGGCTGCTTAGAGACATGGGCACGATTTTCAACACAGGTGGCTTTAAAAGTGTCATGAAAGGTGCCAATCATTGTGATTGTAAAAATATGCTTGTGACTCTTTAGCGCATGAGAATGGTCAGTGGTATTGGAAGCCAAACTCTAAAGATGTTGCTGGAGAAATATGCTGCCCTTGCCACCTGTAAATAATGTTATCAGAGTGAAGCACCTGTGTGGTTCTAGACAGCTCACATGGGTTGTGAAGCAGGCGACTCTGAAGGTCACACAGCAGGAATTTGAATTCTTTAAGACTCTAGATTGTGGAATGGAAAGCATAACGGAAGTAGCCTAGCTGCATGACGGAAGAATGATAAGAATAATGTATTGCAAAGACTAATCAGCTTAATAAATGATTAAACATGTGCATTTTGCTATATTGTGGTTTGCACTGGAGTAAAAGTTGGTAGACAAGTGCTTTCTTAAAAGGATGACATACATCATTGTGGTGTGTGGAATATTGCAGCACACATGCTCTATATGCAGGAGCCTTTGCTGATATTCTACTTATGGACTACTCATGGGTTATGTATGGCTTTGTATGTAGACTTTATGGTCTCTTTGGATCAGGAACTTGTGAATGTTTGTCCTAGCTCAAACAGCTTGGTTTATGTGATGGAATTGCTTGAAAGATGTTGGAGGCTGTGATCTTGCTGAAGAGAGTTCATGTCTCTGGTGTGGTGTGCCCATGAGCTTTGGAGAAGTATCTTCTGTGTTGAGACATGGCTGCTTAGAGACATGGGCACGATTTTCAACACAGGTGGCTTTAAAAGTGTCATGAAAGGTGCCAATCATTGTGATTGTAAAAATATGCTTGTGACTCTTTAGCGCATGAGAATGGTCAGTGGTATTGGAAGCCAAACTCTAAAGATGTTGCTGGAGAAATATGCTGCCCTTGCCACCTGTAAATAATGTTATCAGAGTGAAGCACCTGTGTGGTTCTAGACAGCTCACATGGGTTGTGAAGCAGGCGACTCTGAAGGTCACACAGCAGGAATTTGAATTCTTTAAGACTCTAGATTGTGGAATGGAAAGCATAACGGAAGTAGCCTAGCTGCATGACGGAAGAATGATAAGAATAATGTATTGCAAAGACTAATCAGCTTAATAAATGATTAAACATGTGCATTTTGCTATATTGTGGTTTGCACTGGAGTAAAAGTTGGTAGACAAGTGCTTTCTTAAAAGGATGACATACATCATTGTGGTGTGTGGAATATTGCAGCACACATGCTCTATATGCAGGAGCCTTTGCTGATATTCTACTTATGGACTACTCATGGGTTATGTATGGCTTTGTATGTAGACTTTATGGTCTCTTTGGATCAGGAACTTGTGAATGTTTGTCCTAGCTCAAACAGCTTGGTTTATGTGATGGAATTGCTTGAAAGATGTTGGAGGCTGTGATCTTGCTGAAGAGAGTTCATGTCTCTGGTGTGGTGTGCCCATGAGCTTTGGAGAAGTATCTTCTGTGTTGAGACATGGCTGCTTAGAGACATGGGCACGATTTTCAACACAGGTGGCTTTAAAAGTGTCATGAAAGGTGCCAATCATTGTGATTGTAAAAATATGCTTGTGACTCTTTAGCGCATGAGAATGGTCAGTGGTATTGGAAGCCAAACTCTAAAGATGTTGCTGGAGAAATATGCTGCCCTTGCCACCTGTAAATAATGTTATCAGAGTGAAGCACCTGTGTGGTTCTAGACAGCTCACATGGGTTGTGAAGCAGGCGACTCTGAAGGTCACACAGCAGGAATTTGAATTCTTTAAGACTCTAGATTGTGGAATGGAAAGCATAACGGAAGTAGCCTAGCTGCATGACGGAAGAATGATAAGAATAATGTATTGCAAAGACTAATCAGCTTAATAAATGATTAAACATGTGCATTTTGCTATATTGTGGTTTGCACTGGAGTAAAAGTTGGTAGACAAGTGCTTTCTTAAAAGGATGACATACATCATTGTGGTGTGTGGAATATTGCAGCACACATGCTCTATATGCAGGAGCCTTTGCTGATATTCTACTTATGGACTACTCATGGGTTATGTATGGCTTTGTATGTAGACTTTATGGTCTCTTTGGATCAGGAACTTGTGAATGTTTGTCCTAGCTCAAACAGCTTGGTTTATGTGATGGAATTGCTTGAAAGATGTTGGAGGCTGTGATCTTGCTGAAGAGAGTTCATGTCTCTGGTGTGGTGTGCCCATGAGCTTTGGAGAAGTATCTTCTGTGTTGAGACATGGCTGCTTAGAGACATGGGCACGATTTTCAACACAGGTGGCTTTAAAAGTGTCATGAAAGGTGCCAATCATTGTGATTGTAAAAATATGCTTGTGACTCTTTAGCGCATGAGAATGGTCAGTGGTATTGGAAGCCAAACTCTAAAGATGTTGCTGGAGAAATATGCTGCCCTTGCCACCTGTAAATAATGTTATCAGAGTGAAGCACCTGTGTGGTTCTAGACAGCTCACATGGGTTGTGAAGCAGGCGACTCTGAAGGTCACACAGCAGGAATTTGAATTCTTTAAGACTCTAGATTGTGGAATGGAAAGCATAACGGAAGTAGCCTAGCTGCATGACGGAAGAATGATAAGAATAATGTATTGCAAAGACTAATCAGCTTAATAAATGATTAAACATGTGCATTTTGCTATATTGTGGTTTGCACTGGAGTAAAAGTTGGTAGACAAGTGCTTTCTTAAAAGGATGACATACATCATTGTGGTGTGTGGAATATTGCAGCACACATGCTCTATATGCAGGAGCCTTTGCTGATATTCTACTTATGGACTACTCATGGGTTATGTATGGCTTTGTATGTAGACTTTATGGTCTCTTTGGATCAGGAACTTGTGAATGTTTGTCCTAGCTCAAACAGCTTGGTTTATGTGATGGAATTGCTTGAAAGATGTTGGAGGCTGTGATCTTGCTGAAGAGAGTTCATGTCTCTGGTGTGGTGTGCCCATGAGCTTTGGAGAAGTATCTTCTGTGTTGAGACATGGCTGCTTAGAGACATGGGCACGATTTTCAACACAGGTGGCTTTAAAAGTGTCATGAAAGGTGCCAATCATTGTGATTGTAAAAATATGCTTGTGACTCTTTAGCGCATGAGAATGGTCAGTGGTATTGGAAGCCAAACTCTAAAGATGTTGCTGGAGAAATATGCTGCCCTTGCCACCTGTAAATAATGTTATCAGAGTGAAGCACCTGTGTGGTTCTAGACAGCTCACATGGGTTGTGAAGCAGGCGACTCTGAAGGTCACACAGCAGGAATTTGAATTCTTTAAGACTCTAGATTGTGGAATGGAAAGCATAACGGAAGTAGCCTAGCTGCATGACGGAAGAATGATAAGAATAATGTATTGCAAAGACTAATCAGCTTAATAAATGATTAAACATGTGCATTTTGCTATATTGTGGTTTGCACTGGAGTAAAAGTTGGTAGACAAGTGCTTTCTTAAAAGGATGACATACATCATTGTGGTGTGTGGAATATTGCAGCACACATGCTCTATATGCAGGAGCCTTTGCTGATATTCTACTTATGGACTACTCATGGGTTATGTATGGCTTTGTATGTAGACTTTATGGTCTCTTTGGATCAGGAACTTGTGAATGTTTGTCCTAGCTCAAACAGCTTGGTTTATGTGATGGAATTGCTTGAAAGATGTTGGAGGCTGTGATCTTGCTGAAGAGAGTTCATGTCTCTGGTGTGGTGTGCCCATGAGCTTTGGAGAAGTATCTTCTGTGTTGAGACATGGCTGCTTAGAGACATGGGCACGATTTTCAACACAGGTGGCTTTAAAAGTGTCATGAAAGGTGCCAATCATTGTGATTGTAAAAATATGCTTGTGACTCTTTAGCGCATGAGAATGGTCAGTGGTATTGGAAGCCAAACTCTAAAGATGTTGCTGGAGAAATATGCTGCCCTTGCCACCTGTAAATAATGTTATCAGAGTGAAGCACCTGTGTGGTTCTAGACAGCTCACATGGGTTGTGAAGCAGGCGACTCTGAAGGTCACACAGCAGGAATTTGAATTCTTTAAGACTCTAGATTGTGGAATGGAAAGCATAACGGAAGTAGCCTAGCTGCATGACGGAAGAATGATAAGAATAATGTATTGCAAAGACTAATCAGCTTAATAAATGATTAAACATGTGCATTTTGCTATATTGTGGTTTGCACTGGAGTAAAAGTTGGTAGACAAGTGCTTTCTTAAAAGGATGACATACATCATTGTGGTGTGTGGAATATTGCAGCACACATGCTCTATATGCAGGAGCCTTTGCTGATATTCTACTTATGGACTACTCATGGGTTATGTATGGCTTTGTATGTAGACTTTATGGTCTCTTTGGATCAGGAACTTGTGAATGTTTGTCCTAGCTCAAACAGCTTGGTTTATGTGATGGAATTGCTTGAAAGATGTTGGAGGCTGTGATCTTGCTGAAGAGAGTTCATGTCTCTGGTGTGGTGTGCCCATGAGCTTTGGAGAAGTATCTTCTGTGTTGAGACATGGCTGCTTAGAGACATGGGCACGATTTTCAACACAGGTGGCTTTAAAAGTGTCATGAAAGGTGCCAATCATTGTGATTGTAAAAATATGCTTGTGACTCTTTAGCGCATGAGAATGGTCAGTGGTATTGGAAGCCAAACTCTAAAGATGTTGCTGGAGAAATATGCTGCCCTTGCCACCTGTAAATAATGTTATCAGAGTGAAGCACCTGTGTGGTTCTAGACAGCTCACATGGGTTGTGAAGCAGGCGACTCTGAAGGTCACACAGCAGGAATTTGAATTCTTTAAGACTCTAGATTGTGGAATGGAAAGCATAACGGAAGTAGCCTAGCTGCATGACGGAAGAATGATAAGAATAATGTATTGCAAAGACTAATCAGCTTAATAAATGATTAAACATGTGCATTTTGCTATATTGTGGTTTGCACTGGAGTAAAAGTTGGTAGACAAGTGCTTTCTTAAAAGGATGACATACATCATTGTGGTGTGTGGAATATTGCAGCACACATGCTCTATATGCAGGAGCCTTTGCTGATATTCTACTTATGGACTACTCATGGGTTATGTATGGCTTTGTATGTAGACTTTATGGTCTCTTTGGATCAGGAACTTGTGAATGTTTGTCCTAGCTCAAACAGCTTGGTTTATGTGATGGAATTGCTTGAAAGATGTTGGAGGCTGTGATCTTGCTGAAGAGAGTTCATGTCTCTGGTGTGGTGTGCCCATGAGCTTTGGAGAAGTATCTTCTGTGTTGAGACATGGCTGCTTAGAGACATGGGCACGATTTTCAACACAGGTGGCTTTAAAAGTGTCATGAAAGGTGCCAATCATTGTGATTGTAAAAATATGCTTGTGACTCTTTAGCGCATGAGAATGGTCAGTGGTATTGGAAGCCAAACTCTAAAGATGTTGCTGGAGAAATATGCTGCCCTTGCCACCTGTAAATAATGTTATCAGAGTGAAGCACCTGTGTGGTTCTAGACAGCTCACATGGGTTGTGAAGCAGGCGACTCTGAAGGTCACACAGCAGGAATTTGAATTCTTTAAGACTCTAGATTGTGGAATGGAAAGCATAACGGAAGTAGCCTAGCTGCATGACGGAAGAATGATAAGAATAATGTATTGCAAAGACTAATCAGCTTAATAAATGATTAAACATGTGCATTTTGCTATATTGTGGTTTGCACTGGAGTAAAAGTTGGTAGACAAGTGCTTTCTTAAAAGGATGACATACATCATTGTGGTGTGTGGAATATTGCAGCACACATGCTCTATATGCAGGAGCCTTTGCTGATATTCTACTTATGGACTACTCATGGGTTATGTATGGCTTTGTATGTAGACTTTATGGTCTCTTTGGATCAGGAACTTGTGAATGTTTGTCCTAGCTCAAACAGCTTGGTTTATGTGATGGAATTGCTTGAAAGATGTTGGAGGCTGTGATCTTGCTGAAGAGAGTTCATGTCTCTGGTGTGGTGTGCCCATGAGCTTTGGAGAAGTATCTTCTGTGTTGAGACATGGCTGCTTAGAGACATGGGCACGATTTTCAACACAGGTGGCTTTAAAAGTGTCATGAAAGGTGCCAATCATTGTGATTGTAAAAATATGCTTGTGACTCTTTAGCGCATGAGAATGGTCAGTGGTATTGGAAGCCAAACTCTAAAGATGTTGCTGGAGAAATATGCTGCCCTTGCCACCTGTAAATAATGTTATCAGAGTGAAGCACCTGTGTGGTTCTAGACAGCTCACATGGGTTGTGAAGCAGGCGACTCTGAAGGTCACACAGCAGGAATTTGAATTCTTTAAGACTCTAGATTGTGGAATGGAAAGCATAACGGAAGTAGCCTAGCTGCATGACGGAAGAATGATAAGAATAATGTATTGCAAAGACTAATCAGCTTAATAAATGATTAAACATGTGCATTTTGCTATATTGTGGTTTGCACTGGAGTAAAAGTTGGTAGACAAGTGCTTTCTTAAAAGGATGACATACATCATTGTGGTGTGTGGAATATTGCAGCACACATGCTCTATATGCAGGAGCCTTTGCTGATATTCTACTTATGGACTACTCATGGGTTATGTATGGCTTTGTATGTAGACTTTATGGTCTCTTTGGATCAGGAACTTGTGAATGTTTGTCCTAGCTCAAACAGCTTGGTTTATGTGATGGAATTGCTTGAAAGATGTTGGAGGCTGTGATCTTGCTGAAGAGAGTTCATGTCTCTGGTGTGGTGTGCCCATGAGCTTTGGAGAAGTATCTTCTGTGTTGAGACATGGCTGCTTAGAGACATGGGCACGATTTTCAACACAGGTGGCTTTAAAAGTGTCATGAAAGGTGCCAATCATTGTGATTGTAAAAATATGCTTGTGACTCTTTAGCGCATGAGAATGGTCAGTGGTATTGGAAGCCAAACTCTAAAGATGTTGCTGGAGAAATATGCTGCCCTTGCCACCTGTAAATAATGTTATCAGAGTGAAGCACCTGTGTGGTTCTAGACAGCTCACATGGGTTGTGAAGCAGGCGACTCTGAAGGTCACACAGCAGGAATTTGAATTCTTTAAGACTCTAGATTGTGGAATGGAAAGCATAACGGAAGTAGCCTAGCTGCATGACGGAAGAATGATAAGAATAATGTATTGCAAAGACTAATCAGCTTAATAAATGATTAAACATGTGCATTTTGCTATATTGTGGTTTGCACTGGAGTAAAAGTTGGTAGACAAGTGCTTTCTTAAAAGGATGACATACATCATTGTGGTGTGTGGAATATTGCAGCACACATGCTCTATATGCAGGAGCCTTTGCTGATATTCTACTTATGGACTACTCATGGGTTATGTATGGCTTTGTATGTAGACTTTATGGTCTCTTTGGATCAGGAACTTGTGAATGTTTGTCCTAGCTCAAACAGCTTGGTTTATGTGATGGAATTGCTTGAAAGATGTTGGAGGCTGTGATCTTGCTGAAGAGAGTTCATGTCTCTGGTGTGGTGTGCCCATGAGCTTTGGAGAAGTATCTTCTGTGTTGAGACATGGCTGCTTAGAGACATGGGCACGATTTTCAACACAGGTGGCTTTAAAAGTGTCATGAAAGGTGCCAATCATTGTGATTGTAAAAATATGCTTGTGACTCTTTAGCGCATGAGAATGGTCAGTGGTATTGGAAGCCAAACTCTAAAGATGTTGCTGGAGAAATATGCTGCCCTTGCCACCTGTAAATAATGTTATCAGAGTGAAGCACCTGTGTGGTTCTAGACAGCTCACATGGGTTGTGAAGCAGGCGACTCTGAAGGTCACACAGCAGGAATTTGAATTCTTTAAGACTCTAGATTGTGGAATGGAAAGCATAACGGAAGTAGCCTAGCTGCATGACGGAAGAATGATAAGAATAATGTATTGCAAAGACTAATCAGCTTAATAAATGATTAAACATGTGCATTTTGCTATATTGTGGTTTGCACTGGAGTAAAAGTTGGTAGACAAGTGCTTTCTTAAAAGGATGACATACATCATTGTGGTGTGTGGAATATTGCAGCACACATGCTCTATATGCAGGAGCCTTTGCTGATATTCTACTTATGGACTACTCATGGGTTATGTATGGCTTTGTATGTAGACTTTATGGTCTCTTTGGATCAGGAACTTGTGAATGTTTGTCCTAGCTCAAACAGCTTGGTTTATGTGATGGAATTGCTTGAAAGATGTTGGAGGCTGTGATCTTGCTGAAGAGAGTTCATGTCTCTGGTGTGGTGTGCCCATGAGCTTTGGAGAAGTATCTTCTGTGTTGAGACATGGCTGCTTAGAGACATGGGCACGATTTTCAACACAGGTGGCTTTAAAAGTGTCATGAAAGGTGCCAATCATTGTGATTGTAAAAATATGCTTGTGACTCTTTAGCGCATGAGAATGGTCAGTGGTATTGGAAGCCAAACTCTAAAGATGTTGCTGGAGAAATATGCTGCCCTTGCCACCTGTAAATAATGTTATCAGAGTGAAGCACCTGTGTGGTTCTAGACAGCTCACATGGGTTGTGAAGCAGGCGACTCTGAAGGTCACACAGCAGGAATTTGAATTCTTTAAGACTCTAGATTGTGGAATGGAAAGCATAACGGAAGTAGCCTAGCTGCATGACGGAAGAATGATAAGAATAATGTATTGCAAAGACTAATCAGCTTAATAAATGATTAAACATGTGCATTTTGCTATATTGTGGTTTGCACTGGAGTAAAAGTTGGTAGACAAGTGCTTTCTTAAAAGGATGACATACATCATTGTGGTGTGTGGAATATTGCAGCACACATGCTCTATATGCAGGAGCCTTTGCTGATATTCTACTTATGGACTACTCATGGGTTATGTATGGCTTTGTATGTAGACTTTATGGTCTCTTTGGATCAGGAACTTGTGAATGTTTGTCCTAGCTCAAACAGCTTGGTTTATGTGATGGAATTGCTTGAAAGATGTTGGAGGCTGTGATCTTGCTGAAGAGAGTTCATGTCTCTGGTGTGGTGTGCCCATGAGCTTTGGAGAAGTATCTTCTGTGTTGAGACATGGCTGCTTAGAGACATGGGCACGATTTTCAACACAGGTGGCTTTAAAAGTGTCATGAAAGGTGCCAATCATTGTGATTGTAAAAATATGCTTGTGACTCTTTAGCGCATGAGAATGGTCAGTGGTATTGGAAGCCAAACTCTAAAGATGTTGCTGGAGAAATATGCTGCCCTTGCCACCTGTAAATAATGTTATCAGAGTGAAGCACCTGTGTGGTTCTAGACAGCTCACATGGGTTGTGAAGCAGGCGACTCTGAAGGTCACACAGCAGGAATTTGAATTCTTTAAGACTCTAGATTGTGGAATGGAAAGCATAACGGAAGTAGCCTAGCTGCATGACGGAAGAATGATAAGAATAATGTATTGCAAAGACTAATCAGCTTAATAAATGATTAAACATGTGCATTTTGCTATATTGTGGTTTGCACTGGAGTAAAAGTTGGTAGACAAGTGCTTTCTTAAAAGGATGACATACATCATTGTGGTGTGTGGAATATTGCAGCACACATGCTCTATATGCAGGAGCCTTTGCTGATATTCTACTTATGGACTACTCATGGGTTATGTATGGCTTTGTATGTAGACTTTATGGTCTCTTTGGATCAGGAACTTGTGAATGTTTGTCCTAGCTCAAACAGCTTGGTTTATGTGATGGAATTGCTTGAAAGATGTTGGAGGCTGTGATCTTGCTGAAGAGAGTTCATGTCTCTGGTGTGGTGTGCCCATGAGCTTTGGAGAAGTATCTTCTGTGTTGAGACATGGCTGCTTAGAGACATGGGCACGATTTTCAACACAGGTGGCTTTAAAAGTGTCATGAAAGGTGCCAATCATTGTGATTGTAAAAATATGCTTGTGACTCTTTAGCGCATGAGAATGGTCAGTGGTATTGGAAGCCAAACTCTAAAGATGTTGCTGGAGAAATATGCTGCCCTTGCCACCTGTAAATAATGTTATCAGAGTGAAGCACCTGTGTGGTTCTAGACAGCTCACATGGGTTGTGAAGCAGGCGACTCTGAAGGTCACACAGCAGGAATTTGAATTCTTTAAGACTCTAGATTGTGGAATGGAAAGCATAACGGAAGTAGCCTAGCTGCATGACGGAAGAATGATAAGAATAATGTATTGCAAAGACTAATCAGCTTAATAAATGATTAAACATGTGCATTTTGCTATATTGTGGTTTGCACTGGAGTAAAAGTTGGTAGACAAGTGCTTTCTTAAAAGGATGACATACATCATTGTGGTGTGTGGAATATTGCAGCACACATGCTCTATATGCAGGAGCCTTTGCTGATATTCTACTTATGGACTACTCATGGGTTATGTATGGCTTTGTATGTAGACTTTATGGTCTCTTTGGATCAGGAACTTGTGAATGTTTGTCCTAGCTCAAACAGCTTGGTTTATGTGATGGAATTGCTTGAAAGATGTTGGAGGCTGTGATCTTGCTGAAGAGAGTTCATGTCTCTGGTGTGGTGTGCCCATGAGCTTTGGAGAAGTATCTTCTGTGTTGAGACATGGCTGCTTAGAGACATGGGCACGATTTTCAACACAGGTGGCTTTAAAAGTGTCATGAAAGGTGCCAATCATTGTGATTGTAAAAATATGCTTGTGACTCTTTAGCGCATGAGAATGGTCAGTGGTATTGGAAGCCAAACTCTAAAGATGTTGCTGGAGAAATATGCTGCCCTTGCCACCTGTAAATAATGTTATCAGAGTGAAGCACCTGTGTGGTTCTAGACAGCTCACATGGGTTGTGAAGCAGGCGACTCTGAAGGTCACACAGCAGGAATTTGAATTCTTTAAGACTCTAGATTGTGGAATGGAAAGCATAACGGAAGTAGCCTAGCTGCATGACGGAAGAATGATAAGAATAATGTATTGCAAAGACTAATCAGCTTAATAAATGATTAAACATGTGCATTTTGCTATATTGTGGTTTGCACTGGAGTAAAAGTTGGTAGACAAGTGCTTTCTTAAAAGGATGACATACATCATTGTGGTGTGTGGAATATTGCAGCACACATGCTCTATATGCAGGAGCCTTTGCTGATATTCTACTTATGGACTACTCATGGGTTATGTATGGCTTTGTATGTAGACTTTATGGTCTCTTTGGATCAGGAACTTGTGAATGTTTGTCCTAGCTCAAACAGCTTGGTTTATGTGATGGAATTGCTTGAAAGATGTTGGAGGCTGTGATCTTGCTGAAGAGAGTTCATGTCTCTGGTGTGGTGTGCCCATGAGCTTTGGAGAAGTATCTTCTGTGTTGAGACATGGCTGCTTAGAGACATGGGCACGATTTTCAACACAGGTGGCTTTAAAAGTGTCATGAAAGGTGCCAATCATTGTGATTGTAAAAATATGCTTGTGACTCTTTAGCGCATGAGAATGGTCAGTGTATTGGAAGCCAAACTCTAAAGATGTTGCTGGAGAAATATGCTGCCCTTGCCACCTGTAAATAATGTTATCAGAGTGAAGCACCTGTGTGGTTCTAGACAGCTCACATGGGTTGTGAAGCAGGCGACTCTGAAGGTCACACAGCAGGAATTTGAATTCTTTAAGACTCTAGATTGTGGAATGGAAAGCATAACGGAAGTAGCCTAGCTGCATGACGGAAAGAATGATAAGAATAATGTATTGCAAAGACTAATCAGCTTAATAAATGATTAAACATGTGCATTTTGCTATATTGTGGTTTGCACTGGAGTAAAAGTTGGTAGACAAGTGCTTTCTTAAAAGGATGACATACATCATTGTGGTGTGTGGAATATTGCAGCACACATGCTCTATATGCAGGAGCCTTTGCTGATATTCTACTTATGGACTACTCATGGGTTATGTATGGCTTTGTATGTAGACTTTATGGTCTCTTTGGATCAGGAACTTGTGAATGTTTGTCCTAGCTCAAACAGCTTGGTTTATGTGATGGAATTGCTTGAAAGATGTTGGAGGCTGTGATCTTGCTGAAGAGAGTTCATGTCTCTGGTGTGGTGTGCCCATGAGCTTTGGAGAAGTATCTTCTGTGTTGAGACATGGCTGCTTAGAGACATGGGCACGATTTTCAACACAGGTGGCTTTAAAAGTGTCATGAAAGGTGCCAATCATTGTGATTGTAAAAATATGCTTGTGACTCTTTAGCGCATGAGAATGGTCAGTGGTATTGGAAGCCAAACTCTAAAGATGTTGCTGGAGAAATATGCTGCCCTTGCCACCTGTAAATAATGTTATCAGAGTGAAGCACCTGTGTGGTTCTAGACAGCTCACATGGGTTGTGAAGCAGGCGACTCTGAAGGTCACACAGCAGGAATTTGAATTCTTTAAGACTCTAGATTGTGGAATGGAAAGCATAACGGAAGTAGCCTAGCTGCATGACGGAAGAATGATAAGAATAATGTATTGCAAAGACTAATCAGCTTAATAAATGATTAAACATGTGCATTTTGCTATATTGTGGGTTTGCACTGGAGTAAAAGTTGGTAGACAAGTGCTTTCTTAAAAGGATGACATACATCATTGTGGTGTGTGGAATATTGCAGCACACATGCTCTATATGCAGGAGCCTTTGCTGATATTCTACTTATGGACTACTCATGGGTTATGTATGGCTTTGTATGTAGACTTTATGGTCTCTTTGGATCAGGAACTTGTGAATGTTTGTCCTAGCTCAAACAGCTTGGTTTATGTGATGGAATTGCTTGAAAGATGTTGGAGGCTGTGATCTTGCTGAAGAGAGTTCATGTCTCTGGTGTGGTGTGCCCATGAGCTTTGGAGAAGTATCTTCTGTGTTGAGACATGGCTGCTTAGAGACATGGGCACGATTTTCAACACAGGTGGCTTTAAAAGTGTCATGAAGGTGCCAATCATTGTGATTGTAAAAATATGCTTGTGACTCTTTAGCGCATGAGAATGGTCAGTGGTATTGGAAGCCAAACTCTAAAGATGTTGCTGGAGAAATATGCTGCCCTTGCCACCTGTAAATAATGTTATCAGAGTGAAGCACCTGTGTGGTTCTAGACAGCTCACATGGGTTGTGAAGCAGGCGACTCTGAAGGTCACACAGCAGGAATTTGAATTCTTTAAGACTCTAGATTGTGGAATGGAAAGCATAACGGAAGTAGCCTAGCTGCATGACGGAAGAATGATAAGAATAATGTATTGCAAAGACTAATCAGCTTAATAAATGATTAAACATGTGCATTTTGCTATATTGTGGTTTGCACTGGAGTAAAAGTTGGTAGACAAGTGCTTTCTTAAAAGGATGACATTACATCATTGTGGTGTGTGGAATATTGCAGCACACATGCTCTATATGCAGGAGCCTTTGCTGATATTCTACTTATGGACTACTCATGGGTTATGTATGGCTTTGTATGTAGACTTTATGGTCTCTTTGGATCAGGAACTTGTGAAATGTTTGTCCTAGCTCAAACAGCTTGGTTTATGTGATGGAATTGCTTGAAAGATGTTGGAGGCTGTGATCTTGCTGAAGAGAGTTCATGTCTCTGGTGTGGTGTGCCCATGAGCTTTGGAGAAGTATCTTCTGTGTTGAGACATGGCTGCTTAGAGACATGGGCACGATTTTCAACACAGGTGGCTTTAAAAGTGTCATGAAAGGTGCCAATCATTGTGATTGTAAAAATATGCTTGTGACTCTTTAGCGCATGAGAATGGTCAGTGGTATTGGAAGCCAAACTCTAAAGATGTTGCTGGAGAAATATGCTGCCCTTGCCACCTGTAAATAATGTTATCAGAGTGAAGCACCTGTGTGGTTCTAGACAGCTCACATGGGTTGTGAAGCAGGCGACTCTGAAGGTCACACAGCAGGAATTTGAATTCTTTAAGACTCTAGATTGTGGAATGGAAAGCATAACGGAAGTAGCCTAGCTGCATGACGGAAGAATGATAAGAATAATGTATTGCAAAGACTAATC